>NW_025109774.1:0-1110 GCF_011392965.1 Frieseomelitta varia
TTTAATTTTGTATAACATGTGCCATACTCTTGAAGGGCTTTGAAGTGTTTATGACGATGCGAGGATAATGTAGGAAGTGGTAATGTGAGGAAATGCGTTTCATCTCAGAGTCGTTGCCTAGACTCATGAGTGGGTCTGATGGCAGCGACCCCTTACCCCAAACGCTTGTTGTTCTAACTACTCGCTAGGCTGGACGGTCACCCCACCCACCCATACTAGCGGCGTTCCGCACTCTGCTTAACATCGAATATCGTTAGACTTCGACGCTAGGCGCAGAGCCACTTGCGGCTTGTACAAGTCGGTGTTCGAAACTCGTACTCGAGAGACTCTAGGCCGCTACACTCTATCAAAAGCTTGACTAATGTCAATAAATGCAGCGGAGCATACCATGCGTTTATCAAAGCATTCCTCTATCACACTGACTATACGATGTACTTGTTCAATACTAGAGTGTTGCTTACGAAATTTGAATTGATGTTGTGGGGTTAGACGTTTTTCTGTCAATATTGGTTTCAGTCTATTTAAAAGTAGTCTTTCAAATAGTTCTGACAAGATTGGTAGCAGTCAAATATGCCTATAGGAAGTCATATCTGTGGGTGATTTATCAGGCTTTTGAAGGAGAATTATGCAAATTTTCATTGGATAGGAAAATACTTGACTCTTAGTAGATGCCTTTTTTGGTGCTTCCTTTAACATTTTAGCAGTGATAAGATGATATTCAGGTACTTATTTATCGTTGAGTTTCTTTGTTTCTTATGCTATTTCTTTGGGACTGAAATATTTGATGGATTCATAAGGTTGCGAGGGAGCGTTAAGAAAGTCTGTAATGTCTCTGTAGTCGTTATCAGGCGTTGGTATGTCATTTGGCCTGAATAATGTACTTAAGTGTTTTGTAAATGTTTACAGCTTTTTCTTGATCATTTCTGACCCATTGGTTGTTTTCCATTTTTATGGGTGGAGTATGTTTAGTTGGCCTTTTCAGCTTTTTTGTGATTTTCCACAAGTAGTTATCTTCTTGCCACCAAGACAAACTTTGTAGATACTCCTGGATATGCTCATTAGTAGTTTTGTGCAGCAGATTTGTGAGCTCTCTGGCTAGCTTGTTTAGCT
>NW_025109775.1:0-1111 GCF_011392965.1 Frieseomelitta varia
GATTTCGAGATTCGGTGCTCCAGCAACTATTACTACAGATCGCGGTTCACAATTTGAATCTCAACTATTTAATTCATTAACTGAATGAGGAACTGAATGGGGAAATCCTGAACAAGGACTCCCCATTCTGTGAGGTGCCCAAGGACGTTATCCAAAGGCGACCTTCACGGAGACCTCCGCGCGGATGGAAGGAACTGGTCCCCTCCCTGCGAACCGTCCGCCTGTTCCAACGATGCCCTGGTTGCCCCTCTTGGGTGCTCCGAAGTCCTCCGTCGGCTCAAAAGGATGAGAAATTCAGCCTCTGGGCCCGACGGGGTCACCTACGAGGACCTTAAGAGGGCCGACCCGGAAGCAGCGGTCCTAACCGCAGTTTACAACGCATGCTTTCGCCTGGGGTACATCCCTCGTGGTTGGAAAGAGAGCCTGACTGTGCTGGTGCACAAGAAGGGCAACCGTGAGGAGCTGCGCAATTGGAGGCCCATCGCAATGGGTGATGTCGTCGTCAAACTGTTTGCCGCGGTATTGGCCGACCGGTTGACGTGCTGGGCACGCGTTAACGACCGTTTATCTCCCGCCCAAAAGGTCTTCCTGCCGCACGAGGGGTGTCTTGAGCATTCCTTTGTGCTGCAGCGTATAATCGAAGACGCTCGCATTCGGAAGAGGGAAGTGGTGACTGCATGGTTGGACTTAGCCGATGCCTTCGGCTCTGTTCCCTATGCGGTCATTAAAAACGCCCTCGCCGCCGCCTTTGTACCCACAAGGATCGTCGAATGAGCCTCTATGAGGGCTCAACGGTGCGCGTGCGGACCCGTGAGGATCATACCGACCCCATCCCCATGCTCTCAGGGGTGTGACAGGGCTATCCCTTGAGCCCGATCCTTTTCAATCTGGCGATCGACCTTCTGGTCCGAGGACCAGGGGATTCGGGAGCTGCAAACGCAACCCCGGGCGGAACCGAGGCGCCGCGATATTGGGACGACGTCCAGCCTGGTGGTGCACTCTGCGGCCCTTGTTGAAATGTTTGCGCGCGCTCCTCGCAGCCGCGTAGTTGTTTGATCCCTCCCTGCATCGGGACGCACTACGCCTGCGCCTGCAGGGGGGGGGGGGGAGG
>NW_025109776.1:0-1112 GCF_011392965.1 Frieseomelitta varia
CCAGAGAGAGATAGAGATAGAGAGAGAGAGAGAGAGAGAGAGAGAGAGAGAGAGAGAGAGAGAGAGAGAGAGAGAAAGAGAGAGAATAGCCAACGCTTTAACGCTTTAACGGCCGCGAAGAAGCAAAACGTAATCACGCTCCTCCACTTGTGTATATCGAAAAATATGGCGTTCCAAAAACGTTTCTCGTACGTCATAGACGTATCGCGCTAGCCGGAACCCGTTTTAGCATCCGCAGCTATTTACATGCTGATCAACTGCAGTTTCTTTTATCACAAAGATTTATGCTTGGCCCGATCAAAGAGATTCTATTTTCTGCACGGCGAGACTGACCCCTCTTTGTTCCAGATGATAGAGACTGAATGCTTTAAAGAGCTGAACGTGCTAGGCCCTAACAACACACCTACTCCTGATCTGTTGATCAACCACCCGCCACCGAATAACGAGAACAGAGGCTGCTTCCCATTCCGAAGACAGGTGGATTTCTCTTTTTTTTTTTCTTTTCACTTTTACTTGGTGGTTGTTTTGCCATTCAACTCGATCATGGAAGAATTGCGTGGCAAAGCTTGTTCATAGCTAACTAAATAGTTTGTTCTGTGAAGCTTCGAATATTTTATGATATAATACATAATACACTGTATACGTATATACACGTAAAGCTTCAGATGTTCAATTGATTCAATGACACATTCGCGTGATGAATTTTATCCACCATTTAAAAATATATATATATATAATAAGAATGGCGACAGCGTACAGAGTGGATTAACTATTTCCATCAGTCATACCAAAGAAAAAGCAATAGTAGAAGACAGTAGAATGCTCTTTTTATTTTTCACACTGTTGTACCTGTTACCTTTTGCTTTACTTCTACATTCTACATTCTACTTTTACTTATAGTTCCTACAAGTAGATGAGCAAAAGGCAAATTTTAGATTCATAAGACGTAGACGATAAGGATTAGTTATAAGAGTAGAAAATAAGAAAAAATGCAGACCCATTGTAAACCATTGGAAGTCATCCTAAGCCGCCTAGGCAAGGATCATATATATATATATATATATATATATATATATATATATATATATATATATATATATATAAAAATAAAA
>NW_025109777.1:0-1118 GCF_011392965.1 Frieseomelitta varia
ATTTCATTCGTTAATTTCCTTCATTAAATTTTTCCTTTTTTAAATTTTTTAAATTTTAATTTTAAATTTTTAAAATTTTTTTAATTTTCTAAATTTAAATTTTAAATTTTTTTTATTTTAAAAATTTTTTAAATTTTAATTTTAAATTTTTTTAATTTTTAAGAGAATTTAAATTTTAAAGAGATTGATTTTTGTAAATACGTTTAAGACGTATTTTATTTAACTAGCAACTGCGTTTGTTTGAGTCAATAAATAGCATGTAAGATGGTAGAATGGTATTAAATTTTGGACATGTTATTAAAACAATGTTATTGAAACAATATTCCAAAAATGTGATTTTACAAGTTTATCTTGGGTTGAATTATAAATATATAATTCAAAAGATAGCCCAGGGCAGAAGGACGACGTGTACTGCAGCCTAGAAGATGGTCAGTATGAATTAATTTTATTGAAATTCTAAATTTATTATTGCCAGACTTAAACATAACCGATAAATTTCCTTTCAGAATGCAGACAGCGTTGGAAAGAATATATGAAGATACTTCCAAAAAACCTGCTACAGAGAGGTAACAAAGATGCATTGATGAACTGATTCAGTAGCGAAGGCCTGGACTAAGGCTTTGAGAAAAAAAGCTCAGAGAGCCTGAAGCAGCCTCTAGTACCTTGAGTCTCCTGAAAGAATAAAAGTTAAAAATCCTCAATTTTGGAAATCACCACGTACAACTTTATTAATACCTTGGAGCAAGACCCATCTTCATCATGTAATTGCAGCTAAGGTCAAATAAAATTTTATTGGTGATGGGGTGAGTTTTTGAGGAGAAAGTTTTTAATGAATTGTTCGTCATTCTGAAAATATAATATAATCTTCTGAAACATGTACACACTTTAAAATCTTTGCCAGGTTATAAACAAGATCATGGAACACAACGAGAATAAAAAAAAACAAGTAAAAAATGAAGAGAGAAGACACGCTTGTGTAGATGACACTAGACAACAATAATAGGGTAACAACGTACTTGTCATTGGATCACAGATGGTATGCAAATTGATTGCAGCCAAGATACTCCAGGATAATACTCGGCAAACGTATCCATATATAGCAAAATATGACACATATT
>NW_025109778.1:0-1119 GCF_011392965.1 Frieseomelitta varia
GTATAGATATAAATTTTATCCTACGACCCACTGCGTATAGATATAATTTTTATCCTACGACCCACTGCGTATAGATATAATCTTTATCCTACGACCCACTGCGTATAGATATAATTTTTATAATACGACCCACTGCGTATAGATATAATTTTTATCCTACGACCCACTGCGTATAGATATAATTTTTATCCTAATTCTTATCCTACGACACACTGCGTATAGATATAATTTATATTCTACGACCCACTGCGGATAGATATAATTTTTATCCTACGACTCACTGCGTATAGATATAATTTTTATCCTACGACCAACTGCGTATAGATATAATTTTTATACTACGACCCACTGCGTATAGATATAATTTTTATCGTGAGACCCACAGCGTATAGATATAATTTTTATCCTATGACCCACTGCGTATAGAAATAATTTTTGTCCAACGACCCACTGGGTATAGATATAATTTTTATCCTAATCTTTATCCTACGACCCACTGCGTATAGATATAATTTTTATCCTACGACTCACTGTGTATAGATATAATTTTTATCCCACGACCCACTGCGTATAGATATAATTTTTATCCTGCGACCCACTGCGTATAGATATAATTTTTATCCTACGACCCACTGCGTATAGACATAATCTTTATCCTACGACCCACTGCGTATAGATATAATTTTTATCCTACGACCCACTGCTAATAGATATAATTTTTATCCTATTACCCACTGCGTATAGGTATAATTTTTATCCTACGTCCCACTGCGTAAAGATATAATT
This sequence comes from Frieseomelitta varia, assembly GCF_011392965.1. NCBI lineage: Eukaryota > Metazoa > Arthropoda > Insecta > Hymenoptera > Apidae > Frieseomelitta > Frieseomelitta varia. Next base: position 787 of record NW_025109778.1, read on the forward strand.
TTTATCCTAATTTTTATCCTACGACCCAGTACGTATAAATATAATTTTTATACTACGACCCACTGCGTATAGATATAATTTCTATCCTAGGACCCACTGCGTATAGGTATAATTTTTATCCTATGACCCACTGCGTATAGATTTAATTTTTGTCCTACGACCCACTGCGTATAGATATAATATTTATCCTAATCTTTATCCTACGACACACTGCGTATAGTTATAATTTTTATCCTACTACCAACTGCGTAGAGATATAATTTTTATCCTACGACCCACTGCGTATCGATATAATTTTTATCCTACGACCCACTGCGTATAGATATAATTTTT
>NW_025109779.1:0-1119 GCF_011392965.1 Frieseomelitta varia
TTGCATTACACATAGCGAGCCCATACATCAGATGCATATCTGTCATTTCTAAATTAGAATAACGCTCCATTATCACTTCAACCACGATCTTGAACGACATGTATTACGATTATTAGTAAGAACTGAACTGATTTAGAGTATTGCAAACTTTGTTGACTCTTCAAATAGTCACACGAAAGATATCAAGTAAGAATTACTTGAAAACAGTGCGAATTCTTGCGTACAAACTATTGCGGTCTATGGAAAGAAAGACCAGACAGAGAGTTTGCTCTGTTTATAAAATTCATTATATTTTATAAACGAAGACAGATAGGACATACATTTGTATGATTTTCTTTCATTATTTTTAGGCGTAATCAGCTCCCGAAGTGGATCTCACAAGTTACAAAACACTCTGTATATTCTTAAATAATTTCAAAATTGTGCGTTCAATGAAAAAAGTTGCATAGTTTAAAAGAATACATTATGTGGTGTACGTATTTTTTTTTTTTATAAATGAAAGCGTTTCAGAGATTTTGAGGTCATGTGTCCACTGATATATCTTTTTCTATTAGTATAGCTTGACATTCTTTACAAAAAGGTATGTCTATGTATGTCGAAAAATTATTAGTTAAGAGATATTTTAGCTTTAATTTCGTAAAACTATTGTAGAACAGATAGACAGAAAAGTTAAAAAATAGTTTCAGTTTCCTAAAACTATAAAGAATCAGATAGTCCAGTTTATTTTCATATATTTATACTTTATTTAATAAAAAATATTTCTCTGAAAAATTATTGTTATTGACTCAATTTTGCTCCCCACTATATATTCAGAATACTAACAGTTAACGTAATCAAACGTAAGATGGCGATACCCATGCCTGTCTTGTAGCGACCTCTACTTCGAAGAATTTAGATCAACGACATCTATGTTCCGTCGAGATGCGAATTTAATATAAACAATAGAGTATTTAAGAATAGCTATTAATTTTATTATCACCATGGAAATGTTTACTGCCACATATATATATTGTAGCCATAGTAGAAAATCTTCATTCGTTCGTTATTTCGTTATTTCGTTATTTCGTCATTTAAATTCTATTATGTAAACTTCATTAAATTATTAGTAATTGTATATTT
>NW_025109780.1:0-1121 GCF_011392965.1 Frieseomelitta varia
TCGCACGAAATAGTAGTGTAAATCTGTGTCTTATATCTTTGATAATATTGAAAGAAAAAGAATGCCGGAATATATCGCTAAGGACAATAGTATTGTAAGCGAAAACACGTTGAATTCGAATCTAACGTGTTTGTCAGGTCACCAACCGTCCGCGTAAAACAAAAACTGTATCGTCCTGACAATAGAAGTAAAAAGTGTATCGCTCAACGGCCAAATCCGCGGAGAGGCAACAAGAAGTTACCGACCTTTGAGAAATACATATATTTTTGAAAACAGCTGTTACCTTTTTTGAATCTTCAGACTCCACGTTTCCTGCGAGTCCTCTCACAGTATCCATTTATTTTTTCTATCGGTAATTAACGGTTAAACTAGCGACATTTTAGCTAACGGTAGAAGCGAAGAACCACCTTCGTCCGATATTTATGCGACTCTTTATGTTGGAGAAATTTTAATGTCAGTATAATGATTTTCCTAAGAAACAGTAAGACCTCAGTCGACAATAAAGAAAAGCCGAATTATTCAAATGCGTCGAAAATTTCTTATAAAGGTGCTATGAATAGTGCTATTATAGATTCATCTAACTGTAAGTTTAATAATTAATTGTAAGGGACAAACCAAACGGACAAATAGAAGAGACATCCAAGCTCCCGTTAGGCTCAGAGACTGACTTCGAGCGAATATAAGAGAGAGAAAAGCATGACTATAGCGAAATTGTCAATAATTTAAACCATTGTAAATTATAATTTCGTAAGAAAGAATTTTGGCTTCATTTTAGAGCGTGAAACCTCTACTTCGACAGTCGTGAGTTTGGTTCTTTTTAAAGATAAAGTGTAACATAATATGTGGTTAAATTATTAGGTTAAGTTATTAAATGTACTGAGAATTTTTTTATATTTTCGTTGTACGAATACATTTCAATTTACTATCTTGTCATATTGTTCATTTACATGCATCTATTTTCTTGGTATTTTGATACTGTTTAAGCTAATTTTTTTTTTTTCTTTTTTTTACGTGGAAGAAATCTTTAGAAAGCGCCTGGATCCTCAGAGAGAAGGAGACCAGGTAATATTGGATTTCTAGCTGCTGAAACCTTCCAGGTAACCTTATTCCTGCACATCGAG
>NW_025109781.1:0-1122 GCF_011392965.1 Frieseomelitta varia
CCCCACTCACCTTCCTGAAGCAGCCATTCAAAAAACAAAAAAAAAAAAAAGACGAAACCACAAAGAGGGTCCCTTTACAGATCCGCCTGCGTGATACGCTAATTCTAACGAAACTTAATTTCTACGAATCCGGGCGATCTTCAAACGTCGTTTGCCCCGTGAAATTTGAACTTTCAGTGTCCCTCATTCTTTTGAATTTCGGGTGTTTGTCAGACTTGAGTTTATTCTTGTTCTACAGTACGATCGTTGCAAATCTTAATTCAGTAAAATACCATTTTCGTGGCGAAAAGACCGGAATTGAAGTTTGTTTTAACACTAGAACTACCGAAATCATTTCTGAAGTATTATAGATTATATTTTAGAGATTTGAATGTTAAACTTATCGATTAATATATAATGATTAAATGTTTAAAATAATCTCTCTCATTCTTTTGAATTTCGGGCGTTCGTCAGATTTGAGTTTATTTTTGTTCTACAGTACGATCGTTGCAGATCTTAATTCAGTAAAATACTGTTTTCGTGGCAAAAAGACCGAAATTGAAGTTTGTTTTAACTCTAGAACTACAGAAATCATTTTTAAAGTTTTATAGATTTTATTTTAGAGATTTGAATGTTAAACGAATAATTAATAAATAATAATTAAATGTTTAATAATATAATAAACAAATAATTAAATGTTTAATTTCGTTAAATATACAAACAAAAATCTTTAATCTCTCCCTAGTCCCTGATAGAAGCTTTACTCTTTAGTCTTAATTATGAATTTTGAAGTTAGAATTCTTTCCAACGTTGAAACTCCTTTGAAAATCAAAGACGCTTGTTTGTCGTATTCATTGGAAAACTTACAAGTGGAACAGTGAATTTCTAAATGTTTCAAAACTGTTGAAGAAACACAGCAACTATAAATAAAAATTTCCTTCAGATATTTTCCTACATCTTTACACGTTCAACTTTTCTGTTCGTCGAAAATTCACGTGAGATTTTCATACGCTGCGTACATGAAAAATAAGACGTGATAACGAATCACGTATTTCAGGTTCGTCGAAATGTTCGAATTCCTCCAGCGAGACGATCGATTTACAAATTCATTTCTTCAGACGGAGCTTTCTAAAGAATGCACAT
>NW_025109782.1:0-1122 GCF_011392965.1 Frieseomelitta varia
AAATAGAACAAGCCAATAATAATAAAGACATATACAACACATCAATCGTATGCAATACCAAAGTCAACATAGAACCGCCAAAAACTAACAAAGAATGTAGCGTGCCGATCTGACCTCGACGTATAAGTAGCGTTGAACAGATCGGCGGCTTGCTGACTTCCAACGTTAATGAAAGTCAGCTGATTCAAGAGTTGTTTTAAGTTTAGATTGGTAGGATTAAGGAATGTAAATTGTCGTAAGAGAAAGCTTGATAAAATTTGAGTGAGTTTGATAGTCGAACCGTGACCTGTCGTACGTCGATGGGTTACTCCGAAACTTCTATGCGCACTGTGCGATTGCCAAAACATTAATTGTAGTTCTTTTTTTTTTTTTTTTTTTTCTTTATTTAATTAGTCAGCATGTCTCGTCTACAGTATCCTGGGATGGCCTTTAACCTGCATGAAGATTATTATTATTAGTTTGTGCATATTTGTGTAGTTTGTTTGCATGATGCGGTGAGGTTAGACTTGCAGGAAAAGTTTCAAATAATCTGCAGGTTCCTTGGTACGTTGTAGTGAGGAAAGTGGAGTTTGTCGTTGGATCCAAGCCAAGTTTCGGTGATGATGGCAATGTCTATTTTTTGTTCAAGGAGAAATCTTTGCAATTCGTGTTTCTTGTTTGGGACGCTTGTAGCATTCCATAGCATGAGGTTGAGTGTATGATTAGTAGTGCTTTTGTATGAGTTCTAGGATTCTTAGAAAGGTGTCTAAATCAGTGTGTTTAACTTCATCAAGGACGTTTTGTGGTTTGGGCTTCGAGCCCTATGGGGCTGTTGAGGTTTGTGTTTGTACTTGGATGATCTTTTGGGGGTATTTGCCTCGTTAGTGTGTAGGAGTGTGGTCTGTTTCGTGTGTCCGGTGGCAGCGGAGTGTTGGGGCTGGGAGTTTTTGATGGTGTTATGGCGTTAGGTAAGGAGGAATATGCTTGCGAGGGAGATTGCAGGGGCGAATATGTGTTTTGCAGTTGCTGATTCTTGTAAGAGTTTTTCCTGGCCAAATCGGCATGAGTGCTGGGCATTTTGAGTAGTTTGCCGTATGGTTTCCTTGGCAGTTTGTGCAGGTTGGCGGGGCTTCTGGCTTTTTG
>NW_025109783.1:0-1122 GCF_011392965.1 Frieseomelitta varia
GAAAATTTCTTGAATAACGTTCAAAGTTCAATAAAATGGTGGGAAAAAATCGTACGTCGAACATTAGGGGCTCGTTGTAAAAGAGAGGCTTCAATCTTCAAATCCATCATAGATTTAGCCACAAAAAAAATTTTTTAACACTGAATATAGCGTGGTATGTTTAACCACTTGCGCTGGCAACCGATTGCGGACAATAACGAGTGACCAAACCCGTATACAATAATTCGTCGCTTTCTTTTTGAACATTCGTCGGTACGATATCACTGGATAGAAATTATTGAGAACTAATAATAAATTTATTATTTGTTTCGCCTGACTTAAATATACTTAAAACAGAAAATATTGCAATTTTGGGGCAAAAAATTCGTGATTCCAGCGCAAGAGGTTTAGGTCAACGATTACGTAGTATTTGCGACAGACACAGCTTGTCGAATGAAACATTTTTGCACATTTTCTCCTTCACATTGTAGACAACTTTAGTAGTTTATGAAGTAAAAAATCTGACAAATCTTCGCGGGAGTCAAATCGTTTGGATTAATCGTGGTTCAGCAGAGTTCTCGAATTTTCGTCGTGTAACGTTTCAAAGTTCAATAAAATGGTGCATCGAGGTTTAAATTCGTAATTTTTAAATCCATCCTAGATCTAGCCTCTTTTTAGATTAAAAAATTTTTCAACACAAAGTATAGCGTGGTACGTTTAAGGCCAACGATTCGTAGTATTTGTGACAGACGCAGCTTGTCGAACGAGACACTTTCTTTTTCCCATTTCTCGCACTCTAGGCAATCTCTAGTTGTTGTCAACGTGTTTATGAAGTATATAAAGTCTGGCGAATCTTCGCGAGGGGGATCAAATCGTTCGGGGGGGGGGGGCGCTTATCGCGGTTCAGCAAAGTCGGAGAACTGCCCGGGGTAAGTGTAGCTAAGAGAGTCGCAAAAACATGGTTATCACGGCGGCAAGAAGGGAATAATACAGGCTCGCAGAGGCTCGCGTTGGGTGTCGGTGGTTATTCGCGCGTGCACGAAAACAGATAATGCCAGCGGGAAGATAGTGGAATTTAATAACGACTACCCTCTCGCCCCTGCTTTGTCTCTTTCTCTATTCACGATTCTCAACTACGGAAAA
>NW_025109784.1:0-13100 GCF_011392965.1 Frieseomelitta varia
AAAAAAAAAAAAAAAAAAACAACGAAAAAAAAAAAAAAAAAAAAAAAAAAAAAAAAAAAACACCATCAAGGAAATAAATTTCAGTTCTGTGCGCGAAACACCTCCAAGGGAGAAAGGTTACCGCGCGAGTGACGAGAACGCGTCAGTCGCAATCATCGGGCGGCGCAGGGATCGCGGCGAGGTCCACGCGAGCACGGTCACGCCGATTCCGGATAACATTAACGCGGGCCGCAGATAAATAATGACCGCTATTAGGCGATCTCGTTGGAACGCAAAGACTGATATATCTTCGAGCTTTGTGGTTGGTGCTGGAGCTGCTGAAAGGAGTCGCCGGCGATTTGTCTGCGACGGTGCGATTCACGCCCGGCCACGAGGCAAGGTCGTAAGCACGATTTTTCAATCGTTGCGGATTCCGGGTGAATCCACCGACCGACCCACCGAGATCGTCCACGGTTCGTGAAACGTGCATCGTGAAACGATTCGAACGGTTCGTGCAACCCTTTCGCCTTGGCCGTTGATGGGGGTCCACAAGGTCCCAAGAGGTTGCGACGACGCCCGCGGGGCCCCAACAGTCCGGAGAAGTACGCACGATCAAAGAGCCCATCGCCGAATCGCCGGAACTCGACGATCGACCCACGGGGTCGACACGCCGCCGGCGCGCCAACGAAACATCGATATTTCGCTAAGCCAGTTAACGGGCCTCATCTCGGCGAAGCTTCGCCATTTCGGACAACGGTACGATCTTATCGCGGAAATGATTTCGTTTGTGATAAAACGATAAAACGATAAATGAGACCGTTTTAACCACTTGCGCTGGCAACTGATTGCGGACCGTAACGAGTGACCGAACCGTACACAACAATTCTGAGTCGGTATAACATCACTGGATAGAAATGATTGAGAAGTAATAAATTTATTATTCGTTTTGCTTGGATTATACTCAAATATACTGCAATTTTGGGACGAAAAATTCTCAAAGTGAGTGGCACGTCATTCCAGCGCAAGAGGTTAATCACTTGGGCTGGTAACTGATTGCGGACCGTAACGAGTGACCGAACCGTATACAACAATTCTGAGCTCGTTGGTATAACATCACTGGATAGAAATTATTGAGAAGTAATAAATTTATTATTCGTTTTGCTTGGATTATACTTAAATGTACTTAAAACTGAAAAAATATTGCAATTTTGGGACGAAAAGCTCTCGAAGTGAGTGGGCACGTCATTCCAACGCAAGTGGTTAATGAAGGAAAAAAATAAATATGACAAACGTGTTTACAAGGATGTACGAAACGAATGAGTATCGTTGGCTCGTGAATTATTTCGTGCTTGTGATTTCCAACAAATCCTCGTGATACCTTGTGGATCGCACCTGAGTGAAAAAACCACGCTTATCAATCTCTTGGGCACAAAACAGAAAAATACACCCCTAACACGAAACTCGTGTCGGTCGAACATGGTCGTGGCTCTACGCCAATAGCCTGAGATTAATACCATTCGTCGGACGTTTCGGATCGGTCTTCAACATCATGGTCTGTTGTTCGCGAAACGGACAACCGCAGAGAGAGAGAGAGAGAGAGAGAGAGAGAGAGAGAGAAAGAGAGAGATGCTCTTTCTCGGCGAAAACGCGCGCGGCTCGTCTCTCTATTGAGGTCCTGCATGACAGATAAGCTTAACCTCCGCTCCATTAACATTATTAACATCCGAACACAAGGGGGAGAAGCCCTTGAGTGGTCGTATGCCCGCCGCGTTCGGCCCACGCGCGCGCTCGCCAGCTCCAACACGCTCTCGTACGCTTTGTGTGCCCACGAAACGTGCATTAAGGGGCCCGCGTGCGACCGAGCCGCAAGGATAATTAGGGGTACGCCGGTCAAACGCTGCTCGCGGCCCTCTTTACTGCTTATTAATTCACCCCCCGGCCGATCCACCCTCCTCCAACCTTCACTATCTGGGAACACGATTATGAATAATATCTGGCCGGGGCGTAATCATACGCTCGTTCTCTCTATCCGCGCTTCGATATATTCCCCGGACCCGGGGAAAAAGAATCCCGAGGCACGTGAAGCAACTACGACTCTCACGCGGTTATGTGTTACACACGAGTAACGAAAGGATTCGGTTTTTGGGAAGAGGGGCCGCGATCTCTCGATAACGATCATCGAGGCGTCGTGATCGTGGGGGCTGCGAGGAGCTCGATCCTCGCCGAAACGGAGGAGGAACGGACGCGGGGATCGGTTGCCCGGAGCGGGGTCAGTCGGTCTTCGCGAGGCGTGTCAACCTGCCAAATATTATGGAAATTTATTCCCGCGGGATTCGCCGGCGTAATGGATTCCCGCGTGCGCGCTCGAGACTACTTTGCAACTCGTTAGCAAACGCTCGCGCCTCGATTTCCTTCGTTGTTCGTTCGGTCGTTCGGCGCGATTCGGCGCCACCGCTTAAGGTAAGGGGAGACGAGGGTCCGAGCGCTCGTTTAAATTAAATAACGTTCGGTGTGCACGGCGCTTCAAACGTTAAAAAGTAAAATTACACAGGGTTCACCGGGAGTGAACAGTTTGGCCGACAGTGACCCGGAGGAGGATTTTCTACCGCAACGCGGAGGAAAGACGACGTGAATACGAGAGCGAGGGTGGGGGACAAAAAAAGAGGAGCGCCGGTGTCAAGACACCGGGCTGAAGGTACGGTAAGTAAGCGAGATAAAATAAGCAGAGAATTAATTCGAGAAATTTTTGTCGGCCCGTTGTTTTCCTGGTTCTTTGCTGCGCGTTCGAAACGCTCGAGAGAGCACGCCGGCCAACACGGATCTCTCTCGTCGAACCCTCTTCTCCTTACCTCCTCTGTTCTTCTTTCGCTTCCTCCTTCTTTGTCTCTCGTTCTCTAGACTCTTCTCGTCCAGGCATGACAGTGTCACGTCGCCCGGAGCAAAAATCCTTATAAAACGAGACACGCCGTGGAGAAGCGCAAGGAGACGAGGAGGAACAGCCCGTGAGAAGCAGCTAAGTGGATAAGGTGCTAAGTGTGGCCCGAAGGTAGAGTTTGGCACGGCGTGCCAGCCAGCACACGGCCACCACGAACCGTCGCGTTCTGGCTCGGGCCCCAATTACCAGCTCTCCGCGCGAGGAAAGCCAGCGATTTTCGAGGTTACTCCGTTACTGTTGTTTTTCAAACACGGCGATCTCAACTCGATCGCTAGCTTGTCCCCCGAAATCGCGCGATCGAGAGTAACCATCTTCAACTTGCTCGAGCTTTTTCTTCAAAGTTCATTCGCTGTGAACGAAGTTGATCAATCCCACCGATTGATTCTACGGCAAAAAGATTACTACTTCAACGACGACTAAAACTCTGTTGTGCAACCCTGCAGTGTAGTTCGAAAGACACGATCAGATAAACGGAGACAGAGAATGAATGAAATATGTCACCTGTGCGTGTTCATCACCTGTACGCAATGTCCCCGGTGCAATCTCGTGGATGATCGCATTGCTCGGACATAGGGGCGGCAGATGTTCTCGATTTCCGGAGCTATTTGGAAAAAAAAACCGATTGCTACCGATCGAAACGCGCATCCAGTTGTAAATCTTCCTCCTCCGACAATTTCGCGACTAGGGAAGTTTCGGAAATCAGAATAGCGCACAGGTGAAACGATTTGGACGATTATCCTTCAGATTGGTTCGGAATTTTCATAGAAAAATTCCGAAACGCGAGTGTTTCTCTTTCTTTCCTTTTCTAGAAATTCGTCGTCCTTTCTCCGCCTGCTTGCCTCTTGTTCATCAAATCCTCTTCTTTGTCTTTTAATTTCATCGTCGAATTTTTACGGGCAGACGGCCGAATTGTTTGCAGCGGATCGGCCGGAGAGCGGTATCGAGACGCGTGGCCAATCGATAATCGGCCACAGCGCGTATTAAACCATGCATCATCGGCATTATCGTTGCCGAGGAATAACTGAAACGATCACCGGCAGGCTGGATCGGGCCACGGACTCTGTCACGGAAACACGCCGCGTAAACGATACACGATGATTTGAAATCCGCTCATTACACCGGTCGGAATGTAATCTGCCGTGTGTATCTTGGCGCGTCCGATTCAACGGAAGAACTCGACCGTGGAAACGTTGAATAAATTCGTCGATCTTATCGGCGCCGGTCCTCCCAACGAGGAGGTTCGGGGATCTAGGAAATCGTTTCTGCCTCAATTTCACCGATGCCATCACTGATGACGGCTGGATCCTCGTCGTCGGATTTTTCCAAAGACGAAACGTAAATTGACTGGGTTAGGTACCTTGTACGTTAATTCGAGACATGACGTAACCAAGAGAGAGAGAGAGAGAGAGAGAGAGAGAGAGAGAGAGATTCAACTCTTTCACGTTTTAGTATCAGACATTAAGATTCGAAGGATCATCTTCTTCTTGTCGTGAACGAGACACCGTGTACGTTCGATCCGTAATACGTTTCAACGTGTTTCAAACTAAAATTGCATCGATTGCGTCGGAGCAGCTCGGCAAACTGAAATTCACGTCTCGAGTTGCCCCGTCGTAAGCGTAATGAGCTTAACGCGGGACGCGCGCGCCTCGCCTCGCACGCGTTTTGCATATGAAAGTGACGCCCCTGGCCGTAGCGACGGTGCAAAATCCACGGCGGGGCCCGTGGTCGCGCGCTCATTATGATTCATTATTAGGTCCTTTTGTAGGCAGAGTCCGGTTCTCTGCTTCTATTTTGCCGGGTTTTTTTTTTCTTTCTTTTCTCCCCAACCTCTCTCCGATCCGGTATAGCCCCAATGACGATCACCCGACCCCTTCCCCGACTCTTGCTTTCTCCTTTCCGTCTTTTCTTCGTCGGCTAGTAGGCGCGGCAGACACCTGTAGCGCTCGCGGTGACCGAGGGAAAGGGATAGAAAGGAGCGCGAGAAGCGGAGAGGAGAGGAAAAAAAACAGCGAGAAGAGCGAAAAAGGCGGATGAAAAGCGAGCAAACGAACGCGGCGTGTCTGAAACCGCGGCGGAGAAAAAGAAATAGGAACCAGGAGGAGAGGGCGAACGCGGTCCAACCGGGCCGCGAAAGAAAGAGAGAAAGAGAGAAAGAAAGAAAGAAAGAAAGAAAGAAAGAAGGAAGGAACAGGGAGGACGGGCAAAGAAGTCGACACGAGGCCTGGGGCACGGTCGGTGTGGGTGAACACACCGGGGTCAAGCGAGTTCAACTCTGCTCCGGCTCGGGCATCACGTGGCTCTGTCCTTTCTCTTCTTCCTTCCTTCCATCATAGACGACTCATCTTGTCCCAACTTGCGATACTTTTCACCCATATGAAACCGATCTTCTCGTTTCTCTCAATCGTTTCGAGACACGCTCTTTTCTCTCCTTTCTTTTTTTATTTTGACAGACGCGACACGCGTTCGTTCCACCAAACGAGACTTCCTCCGAGCAATTACGTAAAAAAACCGTGGTTCCTGTCTCTCGGCCGAAGCACCTGCTGCAACAACCACGGTAACCTGCAATCTGGGCCCCGGTGCTCCAATTTAACTCGGCCTATATACGCGGCCGACCTTCGCGTTCACCTGCGGCTGAGAGACTCGAGCCGCTCGGCGGAATTCCTTTTTGAATACGGCGATATTCACCTGCGAACGAGTGTGGCCTTCGACGGCAGGAGGAGGAAACGATCTGTCCACGCAGCGTCGAGTCGACGATACTCGACGAACGCGCTTTTCGATTCTTCTTCTACGTCTTTCTCTCGATCGGAGACAGAGAGAGAGAGAGAGAGAGAGAGAGAGAGAGAGAGAGAGAATGTGTTCAGCTGCGTGATCGCGCCGACAACTACTTCGTACAACACTTTCTTCCCTCGTTCCGAATTCTTGATATCTGCATATAATGATGACAGGTTGCTGCGGGACAGCTCTCGCGAACGGTGGCCTTTCCGTCCTTCGTCGAACGACGTAAATCGCTGGCCCATCGCGGCGCATACGCGCCAAGACGAAACAGGTGGGGCACCTGCGCGACGGCAGCGACCTGCGAGTCCGAGCGGGACCGTAGAACGGCCGACCGACGCGAGAGAGACAGAGATGAAAGGAGAGGAGAGGCGAGGAGGCAAGAAGCAGGTGTATTTCGCGATGTAGCCTGCGCTGTGTATGCTAATTGGGCCAGAGTTAACGCTCGCCTCTCGGGATGCCCAGGACGGGATTTAACGAGCCCCCGAACAGGAAGCTCCTTTTACCTCCTTCTCCTCCACCGCCCTCTAGTCTCTTTTTGTCTCGACTTTTTCTTAATCCTCCTTGTATTCTTTCTTTCGTTGCCCTCGCTACTCGTTATATTGCCTCGCGCTCTCTTTGCTCCTTCTCCCACGTTGTCGTATTCTTCTTCGTCTTCTTCCTCTTCTTCTTCTTCTTCTTCTTCTTCTTCTTCTTTTTCTACTACCTGTTGCAGCGTGGCTGGCAAGGCGCCCTTCGACTCGTCGATACCGTCGTTGTCGATGCTACCTATCGGGATTCTTTCTTTTTCTCTCTCTCTCTCTCTCCCTCTCTCTCTGTTCGCGAGATTCGTTAACGTGGAATTACGCGGTCTCGTGGCCCGGGGAATACGAAATTAGGCGACGCAGCCACGAACGCCGCGCGTATAACGAGGACACAAATCAAAAGCGAGCGTCGAGATCCGAGCGTGTAGCTCCAACTGCCTTCTCGTGCGACGAGTCCAAACAAATTGGCATACATTCCCGGCAGCGGTGCCACCTCTCCTTCGACTTCAAACTTTTCTCCTGAAAACGTTGCGATCGATTTACTTCGACAAAAGAAATTGACTTTCGATTAATTACAATGGCAGTGGGAATTGTTGTCTGAATGCGCGTCGATTCCAAGTCGACCGTGCGTAGTTTTAAAAAGCCTAAAAAATAAAATTCCACGCATCGTGGCAAGCGCTGTCTTCGATCCCGCGAATGACACATGTCCAATTGAGTTCAAACCTCGCAAACTCTTCGCAATTGTTTAAAACACACTGCAACGCCGGATGCACGAATAAACAGCAGCTTGGAGCAAGTGTGTGCGAGCAAAGGCTCCAGAAGCTAAAATTTGAACGTTGGTTGTCACTGATCGTCTTGCTTCGACAAACTCGAGGAAAGAGGGCGTGCATCTTTGGCGAGGTAATAACACACTGTGGCTCGTGTCCATCTGTGATACGGCTGAGTTTTATCAAACGGTGTGCACTGTTTTTAAAATCGAAAAGGGAAGCTGGCCCGCGGGTGGGCCGAATGGATAATTCATACCTGCTCGATCTGTTTTGCCGCGCTCTGATCAGTATACCGCGTGCTTTTAAGATAATTCAATATCCGAATTGGCAGATGGGATCTCGTTCTCTCATTTTCCTGTCCGCGGTTATTCGAACGATTTCAGATTCTTTATTTCACAAACACGCGTAAAATATAGTCATTTTCTTCGTTAAAGAAAATGTTGCACCTCGCAATTCTGGCGCTGATTGAAATCAATCAGGTTAATTATTATCTCTCGTTCGTAACGAAAATCAGAGCGGATCAACATCGTAAAATAGGTGGAAAAGTAATACTCTGTACTTTCTAGCGACTATAAGGCAATAATGCGATCAAGCGATCGCGTCGATTCGTATCTCGGCCGTGGTATCTCGCATTATTTCTGTGAGAGAGACAGAGAGAGGCTCTCTGATGCAATTACGTGGAATTTGTTAGAAATGTTCGAGTTCTTGTCCCACATATAAACAGGTGCATAAATAAGGCGGGGCGGAGCGCCGCCAAATCTGGTGTGACGCCATCGAGCTACCGTGGCACGTACAAATGACCTTATACGGCGTGCTTGGTGGACCTTCGTCGCCTGGCAAAGTCCTCCAGGGATAAGAATCTGGATATTCGGCAAAACCGTCCTGTCGATCTGAAATTCGAGCGCGTCGCGATCTTATCGAACCGTTCCCGAGTCCGAAAGTCAGACGAGCCGAGCGTTTCGGAGCCACGAACGGAGGAACCAGAGACGAGAAAGAAGCGGAGGGGAGGGGAAAAAAAAGGTGGGCGTCGCTTTAACATTGGCTATTAATTAGCCGTTAATTATCGGCCCGTTGCTCGACGAGTTGTCGATAACCGACTTATCTCGGCGTATCATCGTGGAAATGAACGCACGAAACTGTTCCAGCCTGCCTCGTCGGGATCTCATCGATCGTATCGGCAGTCGAATTATGCTACTTTTTAGAGGGGGACTTACGATGGACGAGAGAAAGAGATTCTTCAGCAATCTCACCTTGAAAAAGCTAGTGAAATTATTTCGATGTACGATAATTTGTTCTCTATATTCCACGATGCTAAGAGAAACACGCGAGACGTTTGAAATATTTTCTCAAATAAAGTTTCCGCGTCGTAACAGCAGCGGTCTCTCGTGTCAATCGACAGTTAGCTGTCCGGGGAACCTAAATCACGCGGTTCGAGCGGCACAAACAGCATTTCGCAACCAGAGGATTACAAACACGGGCGTTGCATTCCCCCGCACGAGCAATCGCGTCGATCGAATAAAATTTTATCCAGCCGGCGAGCTGAACGAAAAGAAAAGGAAAGAAAAAGAAAAAAAAAAGAAAAAGGGAGAGAAAAGTTCGAGACTTTACCGGATCGCGCAATCCACAGACAGGCGGCGCTCGCTTAATTTCGCGTTATCTAGTCCGTGGCTACGATTAATCACCGCGTGCACGCGCCCGTTTGGGAAAAAACGGGGGAAAAAGTTTTACGATTACACGCGGCCTGTCCGCGGGAACCAGGTCACCATAGCTCGGGCCTATTGATCGCGATCGTTTACGATTTCCATTCGGAACGATACGCGCTGGTGCCGGGGTAACGAGTAACGAGGCCGCCTTCACCGGTAACAATTTTTTTCCAAATACAAATTCGAGCATTAAATTAAAAGCTCGTGGACCACAATGTACATACACACACCGAGGAGAACCAGTTGGCGTTGTTATCGTTGCCCCTTTCTCTCGTTGCCGGGCGAAAGAGAGGCAACGAGCTGCGTGTACGCGGGTGACAATAACTATAAGTCTATTGTCTCGCGGACCGTGTATTTATCGGCCTATTCAACGCAAATATGGCGAGCACGATCATAAAGTGTTTGGGCCACTCGGTTCGGGTGAAATAGCGCGCACAATTTGCAGTTGCGCGTATCATAAACGCGGTGTGGGTCCAGCTACGTCATCGTCTACCAGTCGCACAGGGCCTCTCTTTCCTCTACCTCCTCCGCGAATTCGCTGCAAATTCACTTCCAGTTAATAAACACTCCCTTCGGTTCCCCGGGCGTATGTCTTCGAGAGACCACCGTCGCGAGAATCGCCCACCAACCTCTCCTCTCCCTTCCTTTTCTTTTTTCTCGCCATTCTTCACTCTGGATTCTCTCCCCCTTTTTTCCGTCGTCTTCTTCACTCTTTATCAGCGCAGCACGCGGCTTCTTGGAATTCCAGGCGGCGTTCCAGCGCACGCCACCACCGGATCACCGGCCATTCTCGATTTCGTGCTCTGGAACCCAAACACGCTCGTGCGGTCCGTCGAAGATCGAACTGGACGTCCACCAACCGGGAATCCGTGGACCGCGACTTCCTCCAGCCGGACTGGAACCGGGTATGTAAAACATTGTTCATCGACGAGTTCAACGAGGAACGGATCTCGAGGAAGCTGCGACCTGGGGATAACGACGAAACGGAAACTGGAGCCGGATTCGCTCGTGTCAGAAACCAGAAGGTGACTGGATCCTCGATTGGAAAATCGTACGAGAGTAAAAAGTAGGTGAGAATCCACCGAAAGCTGGACACGAGCAACGTCAAAGGTCAAAATTCATGAAGACGGCTGGCGCATAAACCATGGAAATCAGATAACTTGCGGTGAATTTCGTGAACGGAGCGAGTCGTCGTGTTTGACGTATCGTCGTATAAAAGCAGCGTGAAGTTAAAGAGCCGTTCGATCCGGCTGTAACTTTCGTCCACTCGCCTTGTGGAAGTCAAGTGATTCTCAGAAGCCGCGTGCTTTTTTTTTTCTCAAGCTCGAGAGAAAGGCGATTGCAAAATGAAGAGATATTTATTGGGAAAGTTTCCGTGTGGTAACTGTGCAATCCAATCGTTCGTAAAAAAAAAAGAAAGGAACAGAAACGGTGCGCGTGAAATTTTGATACTTTTACCTCTTTAATGATTATCATTCGTGTCTTTGTAGCTGTGGTAGTGGTTACCATAAATAGTTATATATTGTGCAGTGAATACACATAATGTTTGTATGGAAGGATGAGTGTGGCGAGTGTGCGTATAATTGTGGTGTGGTGTGATCTGAGTGTTTGATATATTTCATGGCAGAAGAAAGAACGAATGAGAGAGATGTATGCGAGAACAATTGAGAGCGAGCATGATGACGAGAAACAGTTCTGATCAGGAGAGGAAGATCCCCGAGACGCGAAGCATGAAAGACGAGAAGCAAGAGTGAATAGATAGAGAATGAATCAATGAGAATTGAACATTGTATGTATTTCATAATTTATATTAAATCTATCAATAATCTATAATAATTTATATTAAATCTTTATCTAATAATAATTTATATTAAATCTATCAATAATCAATAATAATTTATATTAAATCTTTATCTAATAATAATTTATATTAAATCTATCAATAATAGTGTGTTTTTTATTCGATCCACTAACAGTAGTATTTTGATCAATAAGGTACACATAATTCATCGGGACGTGAAAAATGTTCTCATTTGCTGTAAAATCTCAGCTGCGAAACAGCTCCACAGCTCTGCGCGTGAAACGAGGCGAACAAAATGCGTCAGGTCTACAGGGAGTATAATTTAATACTTTCCAATTAACGTTCGCCGCGCTTCACAGGTGATTTATCCAAGCGTACTCTCCTCAGGCGTGTTAAAAACGAAACACGTTTTTAATGTCGTTTTAGCACGGCGAATGGGCCGCGACGCGGCTGTAAATTAATCGCAATTAAAGCCCTTTTACGCCTAACGCGCCTGTGTCGCCGAATTCCTCTCGTAAATACGACGTTGCGTCGTTACAAGGCGGCGCAAAGTGCGAGAACACTCTCGAAACCGCTCGACCCAGGAAAAGGCAACGTCCCGAAGAGATTGCTGAGGTCAGGTGAAGAAATGGACCCAAGAGGAGATTGATCGCGCACCGAAATCACATTTTTTTCACGGCTTTCCTTTTTTTCGACTGTGTTTACCAAAGTGTCACACGCCCTATGACCAATGTACGAACGACAAAGTCTCGCTACTTGCCAAAATTCCCCTGAAAACTGCGACAGAGACTTGTGATCGAAAAAATAAAAAGTCAGCATTTGATCTTCAAATTTGTGTCTTTACTCCGATCTAGATACACTCTTCCGGTTCGATAATACTTGGATAATTCCCGTAATACGCGTGAATCTCGATTCCTCGACTTGGTCGTTGAAGGATCATTGCCGAGGTTCCTACTCAGCTCGGAGCCTGCGAGCTAATCATTTCCTTCCGACTAGTCGATACCCGGTTACTTTACAACTTAGAGACACGTTTGTCGAAATTGTCGCGCATTTATCTCTTGAATTTGGAAACGAGACGATGCGGAGAAAAATGCTGTGCGTGTGCGATGTAATTGATCTCTATCAAATATGAGAATATATAACGCTTTGTCCCTTGAATTTGCAGAGAAGGTGAATTTCTATTTGTTAAATTGAGTGGACAGCAGCAATGAAACTGTTTTTTCTGTTTTTGAATTTATCCGTACATTTGAACAATATGAGTAACTGTATATAAACTTTCTATTTCAAGACGAATATAATGTACGAGGTGATCCAAAAAGATTGTCGCGGAGTTCCTCAAACACACACACACACACAGTAAGGACCAACATATAATAGTACGTACGATAGATGTCGCGATTTACACGCATTCGTCGACATTTGCTTTCTGCTTCGACACTATTCAACAAATAAAATTGAAAACTCCGTTCTTCCCTTCGATCTTGGAAGTTTCTGATTCTCCCGGGACAGGCGTCGCCGAGAGTCGCCTATCAGAGAAAAGAAGCAAAACGCGGAGCGCGCGCGCGGTGTTTGTCGCATTATCACGGACATTCGTTCTGGACGAGTGTCGCTAGGCTTCTTTTCCCCTCAGCCGGAACAGAACGACAGATAGCGGCGCGGCACCGGGGCACTCGCCAGCCACTGATACGACACTGGGGCTGCCCCGTTCGCTGCTCTTCGTTTCGTTCTGGCTAATCTTGAATTGCGACGTGCTCACCGGCTCTCGCGAAATTTACCGTCCCCGGTGCGTTTCCTCGCGCGAGACACTCGGCCGCAAGCTGATACTCGCTGAATCCACTCCAAGAGACCACTGCTACGCGCGCCTGCAATCGTTCCTCTTTCTCTTGCTCGGCCGTCTCGTTCCTTCCTTTTCGTCTCGCTCGTTGATTTTCGGTCCTCCCTCGCGAGCGCGCGGCGCGAAAAGGGACGAAAACGACGGCGTTGAAAAATGTGTACGGTAATGCGCCCGCGGGAGATTTATCGCCGGTCACTGCCACGAGGGAATTGATCGTGCGATTACGAGTACTTGTTATTCCGTGAATCGGGACCGGGGATTATTGAATATCTCTTTGGACGCGCTGAAAAAAAAGAAAAAAAAAAAAAAAAGGAAGAAAGCGCGCCGTGAATCCGTAATCGAGGACGGAGCGGCTCGATAGACTCGCCGACGCGATCGTCCTGCGTCTGCATAAACTAATTGTAAGAACAGAATCTAGAATTGGTTGGTTTTAGGAAACATTTGCAATCGAGGTCGAACTTATTTCTGAGAGATCTTCCTAATTTTAACCCTTTGCCCTCCAACGTTTTCTCAAATATATCTTACAACAACTCCGACTTTCTTTTTACGCATATCTAGTAAATTATTCATTAGAAAGTAAAAATTACAAGTAAGAACTTATGAACAGTTTTACTATTTATAAGGTGTTATCAATTATTTAAAATTGTACTGTTGAAGGGCTTGAAATTGGCGATGATAGTGCGAGGATAATGTAGGAAGTGATGATGTGGGTAAGGTGAGGAAAGGTTGTGCGTTTCGTCTCAGAGTCGCTGCCTAGACTCATCAGTGGGGCTGATGGCAGCGAC
>NW_025109784.1:13236-147786 GCF_011392965.1 Frieseomelitta varia
GTTCCGCACTCTGTTTGCTTAACATCGAATATCGGTTGACTTCGACGCTAGGCGCACAGCCACTTGCGGCTTGTACGAGTGAGTGTTCGAAACTCGTACTCGAGGGACTCTAGGCCGCTACACTGTGTATGGTAGATTTGCTAAATGGACAATTTTACACTATGTGTAACGTCACTTTTATCTTCCTCACAATCACTGGAATCGAAGTTTTTATTTTGTGTGTATTTCGGTAGAATAATCTGAATTATTTTTATACCGATCAAAAAGAAATTTGTCACTACCGTCTTCAAACAATTCGCTTCCTATTGTATATTTCTTCACACGATGTATACACACAAGTTTTGATTTCAGTCAGGGAAACGAGCAGAATACTGACTGGTCATGCAACAGAACATGTAATTCGAATTTGTTAACAATAATTTCATCTGCCCTCCTACTACATACCATCGTTAAGTATGCCCTGGGACGAATACTTGGTGCAGAGGGTTAAAACGTTTCGAGTCTCATGGCCCATTTTATATTCACACGATTGTCTACACCTCCTGAGCATCGTAGACTTTTCCAGAGGAAGTCGCAGCTTGCTCCTCTCACGCCTCCGATCATCCATCTCTGAATCCATTAGAGCACAGTATCGCTCGCATCAGAAAGTAGTTGCACGTGTGTATCGGTACCTACCTCGCCGGGCCTCTCTCAGCCAATGACCGTATCGTGTCGTGGACGATGTTCCGCGCCACCAGGGATCATTCGTGTTCCGTTCGGATCGAACGTGACAGTTACCTTGACTTTGATTCGCGAGCTACCGCATTGAAAATTCCCCCAGCGAGACACGTTCACCGTCTCTCACGATACGTATCGTCCTTCGTTTCTCGGCCGCGACACGTGTCGTTCGTAAATTGTACTTATCGACGTTTCGCCGAACAAAGGGGAACGTGAACCGCCGATGTGGAGCACCGAGACGTGCGAGAACTCGTAAAGAACCTCTTTCCTCGACACGGGAATGGGTGTTTCCTCTCTTGCGTCATTACTCGCAAGCTCGTTGTATCGGCGTTATGAAAATGTGTTCGGCGGCTAGACGTTCAAGAGGTGGTGAAAATATGAGTTTGCCGATCACGAATCGAATTAACGAGATGAAACAATAAGAAGAGATTCGAACGCAGATAAGACACTGGTGCATTTGTCTTTCTTATCGAAAAAGAAGAGAGAGAGAGAATGTTGAATACTCATCGCTACACGAGCGAAAACTGCTGGTTAGAGACACCGTGCGTGTGGCGCGTTTCTTTTTGTCTCATCAGAAGTATTGCCAAGCCCATGGTGAGAGAAGCACGTGCGAAACATATATTGTAAATCACTTTGTTAATTCTATTGTAAAATATAGAATATATATTCTATATTCTGTTGTAAAATATAGAATATATATTAAACTACTTATTTAAATATAGAATATATATTAAACTACTTATTTAAATCCTTTTGGTGAATTCCACGGGAACCTAATTCACCAGAGAGAAAGAGAGAGAGAGAAACTAAATCGATGGATTTGTGTAAAACGAAGTTGCGAGAAACTCGCGCGGCGGTGTACACGCGGTCGCTATTCCATCAGAGGTGGAACACGATTCCCGCGCATAGTTCCCATCGGTTTGAAACGGGCGCGCGCGCGATTGAGTTATCTATCAGCCGGCTAATCTTAACAACGTTGACACTCCGGCGTGGCGACCGAATGCCACACACCTCGTGACGGTTCACGTTAACGACCCCCCGTCTGCGATTGTCTGGCCCGATATCCAGCCCGGCGCGATCCAGAAAACGGCAATTATCGAGCGAGCGAGAGAGGGAACGGGGAGAGCCACGGATGGCGAGGGCGGAGGCGAGGCGCCAAGTCGTGAG
The DNA here is from genome assembly GCF_011392965.1 of Frieseomelitta varia. NCBI lineage: Eukaryota > Metazoa > Arthropoda > Insecta > Hymenoptera > Apidae > Frieseomelitta > Frieseomelitta varia. The sequence continues at coordinate 15,121 of NW_025109784.1, forward strand.
CTAGTTGTTAAGTGATTCCGATAACCTCTCAATCGTCCGGCAAACGGGCACGCCGCTGCAAACCGGGATAGAACCGCTGGTTGGTTCCATCGTGGAACAGACGAGAGAAAAATCGAAGCGAGAAGCCACGTCGCACCGGCCGCGCGCCGGCCGTGGAATAATTAACGGTGGACTCGTGGAGCGCGACCTGGATCGCGAGAACGTATCGCTTCCTCGTCCACGTTCTTGGCTTCTTCCTCTTCTCCCTTGTTCAACGACACCGCCAGACACGATGCTAACGGTCGTCGGTCAGAAAACTTTAGCCAACAATGGAAGCCGGGGTGTTGATTTCATCCCATGATTCGTCAGTTGCAATTACTGACGTAAAGTTCGAACAGATGTTTCGACGATTAATTGAATGGATTGTTGGACATTTTGTCTTTCAAACACCGACGTCTGTTACTGACTGGGAAAATCTGCTCTGAAAATAACAGGGGGACAAATCTTTCTTCGCAAGGTAATGCTCGAGGTGTGAAAGATAAACGATCGATAGTTGGAGGTTGAGGGAAGAAACAAAGTTACACGATTCTCCTGTTTTGTTATAATTTACGTCTAGTTCGTTTTAACGTGTTCGTGTATTTGACTGTAACAGAGCTTCTTGTTAAAGTGAGGCAACCGATTCGATGATTAATTGAGTCAACAGATTCGACTGAAACGATCGATAAAATCGAAGAGATTTGTGCCGCCAATAAACTACTAAACAAATCAAATTTCAAGTGTTGAGATTGTCAAGTGTCAACTGCGGAACTTGTTAAAATGGCCACAGATTTTTATTACGTATTTATGACGTTCCGGAGAATGAAACATTTCGAGGAGAAGATGAAAGTAACCGGTCTGTTTAATGAAATCCAAGCGACAGTCCGATCGAAATCGACACTTGGACTTGGTGGACAATGTGCTCGCGTGTGCGCCACAGAAAACGGCTCCACCTACGACCCGCGCGCCCACGCGGCGCGGATTTTTCCAACACTGATGGCTCGACAACCATTGACACCGGGACTCGAGCCAAAAATCCTTCAACGAAACGAAAAAGTTGCTTTCCTTCTTTTAAAAAGGGGAAAGAAGTTAAACAACGATCGATATAGGACTCTATAAGAATTTATAAATCTCATTTCGAGATATTTCCCAACGAGTTGAAACAGAGGTGGAAGAAGAGGCAAAATGATACAACAGGGCGAGTGGGTACACGAAAATTCCTCGGGGTCGTTCGTTTACTTGGCGAATCGTATCGCTTACCGGTGCGGCGCGTGGAATTTCGCGCGGCGTATCGCTGTCCCGAGCACGTGGAAGTTCGACTCTGTCAACGCGTGTGCAGGCCAGCGACGAAAACGAAAAGAATGACTAAAAAAGTCATGGACCCCAAGGAGGAGCGGGAAGAGTGGCGAGGAGAGTATTGCGCGGAGGTTGCGTGCCATAAAAAATCACCCGCAGCTCATAAACTAACGCTAGATCTTATCCGGGCGAATGCCGAACGACTCGCGTCCGCTTTGCAGATTCCGAGCGTATTTCTTTGGCGTCACGCTCGAATCTACATATGCAGGATGCTCGCCTCTTTTATCTGATTCAATGTTAATCAAATCGCGGACGCGAGGTAACGAAGTGGCCGTTTTAACGCCTATCCACGGAAAAAATAACGCCGACAGACGAGGGAGAAAGTTGAACGCTCGTAACAAAATGCTCGTTGCTAGTTTTCAACTCATATTTTCTAAAATGAACGAAATTAACAGACTTACGCTCGGATTTGTAAAAGCGCGAGATGGTAGTTGGTCCTTTGATCCTGATAGCATCGTATCTGAAAAATAAACAAATATCGTTGGTATATATTCCAAACAGATGGTCTAAAGTGTAAAGTATTTTAATATTAATTTTCCCACGTGTAGCCTCTTCGTTGGAAGCATTCTAATCCAATGATTATCCGGCAAACTGACCATACGAAGACTACAAACAGAAACCTAACAAAGTGGCAGGAATTCTAAGACAAGCGAGGGACACACAGGTGCGTGTTCACCGAGTCTTGGAGCGCGCGCTTCGGCTTTGTCGTGCAATAAAACGCGCGAGTTTAGCGATAAGAAAAAAAAAAAAAAAAAAAAAAAAGTAGCGAGCGAGCACAGCGGGACGACGACGAAGCGTCTTGCGTCTTGCGTCTTTCGGAGCTACGATATCCCTCAGGAACTGTTGCCACGGGTCCACGGCACTGTGCACGACTGCGTAATGAATTTCGGAACGAAATTTCCGCCGGGGCCCGTTTTAATGCGGGAATAAAGTAGCGTCCGGGTCGATGGGGTCGCGGGCTGCGCCGCAGCGACCACGCTTCCTCGAAGACAATGGGGCCCTGTGTACGCGTGTATGGCCCATATGGGAGGCCCCTTCGCCAACAGAAACGGCCGGCGAGAACATTGTCTCGAAAAACCATAAAATAAAGCAGCGGCCGGTTTCGGCTCCTCGACCAACCGCTACGTTCCCGCTGCTCCTGATGTCTTCCCGATATACAAGCCTACGCTACGACTACGCTCCTACGCCGGGAAATTCTGCAGCTCGTTCAATTTACCCTCTAAGGGAGATTCCTGAACGTAGGAAGGTTGGAGAACCACGTGGAGCTTGCTCTATCGAGGAACAGCGTCGTCCGGGCACACTTGTATCGATGGCTGTCTCCTGTCGAGTGGAAGAAGAAAGGTCGGGTTTTTCTCCGAGGCAACGACTTTGGACCGGAGGAAGTAAGATAGTTATATAATTACGTTTCGCTTAATGCAAAGGATAAATTACTCGGCCCGTAGAGGTGGAAGGAAGAAGAGGAAGAGCCGGACCGTAAAATCGGCCGGCTTTTATCCGAGCAATAATTCAAAGCGATCTGTCTTCCACTCCTTTTACATAATACCACCGCGCGTTGCACGTTGAAAGTATCTGAAGCTGATCCGCCGCCATCGAGGCAACGCCAATCGCCCCGATGATACTTCAATCCACCATAATTCCTGGCTGTCCAGCAAATTTCTCTCTATCGCTTAAAATCCAATTACGATATTAAATCGGGAGGCGAGCGCCGGCGCGCAATATTTTTTTCAGCGAGGCTGAATCGGGTGGAAAAAGAAATTCGAAGGAGTTGCGAGTAGTCACGAGAGGACGCGACGAGGGCGAGCGAGAAAAGACAGAGCGAGGAGAGGAGGAAGAACAACGGCGCGTCCCGCGGCCACCCGGCAGCTGGCCAGTGGTCGCGGAGAGTATTCGGGGGCCTCCGCTCGGTCGCCCGCTCGTAAATTCTTTCGGTGTAATCATAATAAATCTGGCCGCATCCGATCGGTCTCCCGTCGCCATTTTTCCCCTGCCCATTTGCAACCGATCATCCGGGCGTCGTTTCAATTGCCACGGGGATAAAGTACTCGCAGGCGTCGCATAAAGCGCTCAGCCGCGCGCGCTCACACGCGCGAGTAACGTTACGCCTCGTCTCCATTCCACTCCACTCGCTCGCGAAGATATCCATCTCGTGGGCGCCCGCGCGAACTTGATTTATCGGGTTCTCGCGATAACCCAGCCGAGAGCCACGGCGGTTGGTGCGGTACCGTGCGGTGAACAGAGAAAAAAGGAAAGAAAAGGAACGGTGGAAAAGAAAGAAACGAGCGAAAACAGAGGCGAAAGAAGAAGAACGTCCACCGGGAGAAGTCCTTCTTTCCTCCCTTCCCCCCTTCTTTCGTTCGTTCCTCACGCTTCCTTCTTTCGGGTCCCGATTCCAGGAATAGACATAAATCCCGGCGCTTTATAATCTGCGGTGGAGGGAACGTTGGAGATACGATCGGGTGGAGAGAACTCGCTGTGGCGACTCTCGTTCGTGCAACAGAGAGTGGCTAGTGGCTAGCAACGAGAGAGGAGAGAGCGTGTGCAGCAGGTGCTGTCCAAGGGCGGATTTAAGCACGTCCGCTTCACTGAATTGAATTTTTCGCACGTTCTCACTGTCTGATATAACATCTGTCACAACCGGACAATGTCGCCGGTGAATTTGTTCAAAATTTCGCACGAAACGCGTGTATCGAATATTTTATTTCTCACAGAAATCTTTTTACAGAGATATCGTCGAAATATCGTTTGAAATCGATTTGCAAACGCACAATTCCGGATCTCAGCCAGCATGCGTCGATCTCTCTCCGCTCCAACAACAACAACAACAACAACAACAACAAGTGGCTCTCGCCTTTTTATTACGATGCTCGCGAAGCAGTTCTAGACACGAGGTACGTACTGACCGCCTCGAGGCATCAGCCCCGTAATTCCACGTTACTCTCGCATTAACTCAGCGAATCATCTGCTTTGAGCTGTTCACCTGCGTAACGCGTTCTCCTCGGATGGATAAATCTTTCGCGTGTCTCGAAGATAAGATCCGAGAACTCGATTTCGTCGTGTTATTACGTTAATTATAACACGTACCGCATCTTTTCCATACTTTTCCCGGGCGATCTTTATTCGTCGCAATCTACCGGTTCGATCTTCCTTCACGTTCGTCTTCTACTTTGTATTCGTTATACACAGTTATCGTCGTCGTCGTCGTTATCAGGAGATCAAATTAAAATTCCACGCAACACTCGAAAGAGGTGGCCGAACGTAAGAGTTATCGAAGGGGATAAGTATCGAGAAATCGGGATCGATTTTTTCCTTTGAAACACGATACGCAGCAGCCACCCTCGCAGGCAGCTACGCATCCGGAACTCTGACGATCTTTCGACGCAGGCTCTCACGAACGCGACAGGATCGGCACCCGAGGAAATCTTCCCACAAAAAGTAACAGGTAGGTATCCTGTTTCCATTGAGAAACAGGTAGAACGTTCTTGGACGGTGTCTGGAGCGTCAATACCCGTCGGTGGATTGGTGAATGGGCACGGAAGGATGCCCTCCTTGAAATAGATTAATATATGCAAAAGATCCCAAGACGACCAAACGTCTTTCCCACCGGAACAAGTGAACCCTGGCTACAGAAATATCTCTGCTCCACCTGTGATTCACCTTTTCTCCGATCGTTCTCATCGATCCTGGGAGACTCGAACGGGAAGCAGACTTTTCCCAGGAGTCTCTGCGAAATCCCCGTCACCCGCGACGAAAGTCCTTTGCTTCCTTATTCCGCGGTGTTACGCGCTCGAAACTTGCCTCTTGATAATGATTTACGTAACACTCTCTCCGCTTGTTCGGTCGATCGTAGCATCACTCGCTCCCGAATGAGACTCGGATTAGAACTTGCTGATAATATAATTTGTCATACTTGAGAAACGCGATGAATTCCAACGCCGGTCTCACCGCTCGTCACCAGATGCCCGCTCCCTTTTAAAGTATCGAATAATCGTTCGCGCAGTTCCAAGCATGACTTCCTCCTCGACATCGATCCGCTTGAATGCACACTTGTGGCGTCGAGGAAACGAGGTCATTAAAAATCCATCGTTAACCGTCTCTTCGCGTCTCTAGCAAGGGCGAAGAAACTGCGGCTAAAGAAGTCGCAGGGGGGGTTCGATCGGAAACGGATCGGATATTCCAGGCGGCATCGTTTCTCTAATGGGTCCATGGGGTTGCATTTCCCATGGAGTGACCGCAAGGTGGTCCATCGAATTTCTCAGTCCCCTCTTGGGGACCGGGACTTGGATCCGAACGAGGCTCCCATGGGGTCCCGTGAGCGCAACCAGCACCTGCCCCACGGTCACCGTCCCGCTGAAAACCTTCTCCTTCCTTCTCGAACGATCGTCTCAACTGCTACCGTGGAGGCAAGTCGGCGTCGGAGAGTGGGAACGAAGGATGGAGAAAAAAAAAAAAAAAAAAAAAGGCGGGAAGATTTCACTACACCTCGGGCTTTGGTTACACGTCGATCGATAACATCCAGCTAATTAATTCGTGTTCCATCTGCGATAATTGGAATACCTATCCGTCGATCAATCCTTTTCCACGGTTCCCACCGTTGAAGCGTTGCGGCATCGCTGCGAAGCTCACGTGCTACCACTTGCTGCAACGATGGTTACCGCCACCCGGTTGAATCGGACCCGAACGCTCAGAAACGTAACGCTTCATCCCGTGTTGCGGCACGGGTAATTGCCACGGACGCCGCGACGTCTCGATCTCCTTTCTCACGTGTCACCAACGCACGAAATCACGTTTTCGTTGGACGGGCTTAGCGAAACGGGCTCATGTGAAATCGCGCCATTAACACGAGCCGTGCCGTGGCATCGAGACACCGTCGAATGTATTTAACCACGTTGCGCTGGCAACTGATTGCGGACCGTAACGAGCGACCAAACCGTATACAATAATTGGTCGCTTTCTTTTTTGAACTCGTCGGTACGATATCACTGGACAGAAATTATTGAGAAGTAATAATGAATTTATCATTTGTTTTGCCTGAGTTGAACTTGAACATACTTGAAACTGAGAAAATATTGCAATTTTGAAAAAATTCTCGACGTGCGTGGCAAGAGGTAAAAAAAAAAAAAAAAAACAGAAGAGAAGATACTACGGATGAGCTCCTACACGCTCAGGTTTTCGACATCTCTCCTCCATCGTACTTTGTTCGTTCTTCGCAAATTATCCTGTCGCGCGTGATTAATGGGGCTTTAATTGATTACAAAATGGTTCCAATTTGTAAGAGTGGAAACACATCGATAGGGTAGATTGTTTTTAGAAATGTCGGAGCAACGTTGGTGCCGGGTATTGTTCGTTTTATCAGAGAGCACGATTGCGAATGAAATTAATCAGTGTCGGGCGAAAGGTGTGTGGGTAAATTGGAGCGTATCGAGCGAACGTACGGAGCGGCGTAGAGCTGCGGAGATCCGTCCGACAGGGCCACGACACGACAGAACAGCGGCTCGGCAAGCGGCAATGGCAACAGGAGGCAGCGTGCCGACGCTGTCTCTAGTTCTCACGGGGTTACGAGAAAGCGTTTCTCCTCTTTCTCTCTTTCTCCCCTTCTTCCTCTTTCTCTCTTTCTCGCCGCTCGCTTTTCTCCCTTCGCTCTGATTCGTCTCTTCCTTCCTATGAAGATCGCTCGCTAGACCTGGCTGACGAAGCGCCGACAACAGCTCGTGAACTTTCGTCTCCGGTGATCGAGATCCGTTCCAAGATCAAGAACAAATTCCTTCCCCGTTCTCGACGTTCGAACGCTCGCAAATTTATCTCGAGTCGAGAGTTAAAGAGCGATTCGATTCTCTCACTTTCTCTCTCTCTCTCTCTCTCTCTCTCTCTCTCTCTCTCTCTAAGCGTATAATACGACAACTATAAATGATCTATGACTCACTTTGGCTCCATCGAGGTGACGAAACGTCGAGACCTCATTAATTAGTCATTCAGTTTCTAAAACACAGCCACACAGAGAGGGGAGAATAATAGCCAATTTCCAAATTGAAAAGAATCTAAATTCGTAAGCAAGACACACACGCACGCACGCACACGGGCAAGCGTAATTACCGATTTCACGGCCCTTTAATGACACGGCTGCATACAATCGGTCGACGTTGCCGACGCGTCGAAATCACTTTCGCACGACCCAGAGAAATAATCGGTGTTCACCTGTGCACGCGGGAACGAAGGTACCTTCGATTCGTTGTATACGAAAGGTGAAATCTCAAAGCAACCAAGGGGAACCTTGACCCGGGTCGTGCGAGACCTGTCGCCTGACAAAGCTGCATCTATTCGACCCTGTTCGACTACTCTCTTTCCCTCCGTTCGACGGAGAAGTGCAACCTGCACTTCCCACGGAAGCGGAAAACCCGGTAACATCGGCGAGGGAAAGTCTGTCAAGCGTTTGCGCGGTTCCCAATGGCGAGTTTCTGTCTTCGTTGCATTCACAGATCCGTCCAAAGCTGCTTTAAATTGTTCGTTAATCGATTATCCACTATATTCCTACGAGTTCTTCGTAGTTTGTAACACAGATAGCTGGAAAATTGGAAAATTAGGGAGGGTAACGAGAAAATATATCTATTGGAAATAGCAGGGAGTTGCCAATCGCGACATTTGCTGTCAACAGTTGTCTGAGAAACCGACAATTAAAACAATGTGACATCAGTTAATAGAGAGCACATCAGTTGTACAATATCGAATAGAGATAAGTTTTGTAAAATAAAAGATATTAAGAACAACAGTATCTCTTACAAATTGCACAGTCTACTAATTTCTTTCAAGTGTACTCGCATCTTTGACATTCTCGCACTCTCGTACCGCTAAAAGCTGCCACTTTTCAATTGGAAGATTCACGACTCCGTCAAATTACACCCGACGCTTCGTCAGCTTTGTCATTTCCCCCTGGCGTCATCTTGCAAAATCACCCATCGCCCGGGGTGTACATTCTCCGCGTTCCGCGCGGAGTATAAAAACCGTATAAATACCACGAGGATTAAGACTCGCATTGAGCGCGAAAGGCACACTTATCACTTTCAACGTCATCCGGCAGAAATAATGCCGTCATTGTTGTGAAAATCGTCGAAGGCTGGTGGCGGGACGAGCGAGGGAGCGGGCAGGCAGGTCGCGTAGTAGTATTCGGAGAGTCTGCCTAATAAAATCTGAATACCCAGACGGCTACCTTTTGATAGCGTTTGACGCGAAGACAATCGCGCGATGATTACCGCCGCGAAGGATAATAGATTTCCTTCTCTCGATCCCTCCGCATCTTCGTCTCGCACTCTCTACCCACCTACGCGCGGCTAGTTCGCGACGAGAAACGCGCAATTTCATTCTAATTGATAGTACTCGGGTACGTGAACGGTGTCTCTGCCGGTACCGGTTAGCCGCTCGGTATCCGCGCGCGTACAAGTCGTAAACGGATTTTTTTAATGGGCCGAGATTCGTGAGAATGGCCATTACGATAGGTGATACGGAAGGTTGAAACGCTGGGCCGGAATGCTGCCGCCGGTTAGACAGAAGCGCCTTCGTCTTATTTATTCCACGTCGGTTTCCACTCGCGATTCGCACTCTCCTCGTTCCTCCTTCCACGCTGCTCTCCACGGAATGGTCGGTGGTGGGATTCTTGGAAAATGGTCGACGGATAAATTGCCGCTTTCCAACTTTTTGTCACGTTGAGGCAATTCTATTGTCGTATATTCTTCGTTCGCTCTTGGGGCAACTGGTTTGCCAGCGATATTTTTATCGGTATTCCGCTCTCTATCTGCAATTACTCGCGACTCGGTACTCTGGCATTTGAAAACCAGGCGAAATGTCAGAAATAATTAATTATTGAATTCGAAAGGGATACGTATCGCGTAATGGAAAATTTCTGCGATACGATCGATTCCTTCGACGACAGTCGCGTGCTATACGACAACGATGGAATGTGAAACATACTATTACACGTAGAAAGACGGGCTGAATTCGAGCTTCGAGGTGTCAATTTCTCGAATGAAAATTCCAGGCGAACGGTAGGGAAGAAAGGTTATCGACCTTCGGACACCCTCGCCCTCGTGGTAGCTCGCCACTGACGGGTCGGCCGTCATTTTTTGTCCAGCTTCCGGCTCGGGATCCCATCGCGTGGCACCGGAAGCGTTTAGGCCTCGTCACGCTTGTTTTAATTACAAGTGGTGGCCCCCGGTCCTCCTTTCTTCTCGCTCGTTGGCCACGCAACGCATCCGCACACGTAGACGCACGTAGGACTGGCTGCTACATCCTTGGCGAGAGCTTCGACACCTGGCACATTCTCCAGAAGGGAATTAATTTTTCGGATTAGCTTATCGGCACTAGCCGAGCCAGCTATTTCGCTCGAGGGAACGGGGTTAAGACCGGCTAAGCGGGTCTTTGTGTTAATGAGGTTCCGGCCTGAAACAGCGACAAACAGCGTTTCTTCTACGTTTCTGCTCGCGACTGGCTCGTTACTCCACCTTGAGTGAAGTTCGACAATGTCAATTTGCTCTACGATCAACACACATTGTTTCTCATTCCTTTCTTTTTATTATTGTCACGCGGCGAGATTCTTTCCTCCAGAAGCATCGCGCGTGGAGAGAACCAACTCTGAGATACAATAACACTAAATTCCCAGCGGTGACGAGCATGAAAATAATATCGTAAAACAACGTCGTTTAACGCCCGCCTCGCTGATCGACGCTCCGTACCAGCGGAAATAATGATCCGTGCAGGTGAACCCGCGAGTGCTTTCGGTGCGCTCAGGTGTCGGACGAAGCGCGCGGAACAGGTTAATCTCTGGATTCCAGCGATCAAACGTCCCTATCGCCGTTCGTGGCCATCTCTCGACTGATTTACCGGTAATGCTCGTCGTAAGGTAGATTATACGCGACCACGGTTTCACCCGGCCGCTACACCGAACGACCGATTAATCCGAAAATACTGTCCTGACCGTCGGCCTCCTTCTCTTCCGCCATCGATTCCAACCTCCACGTTTCTCGCCCCTTTCTTTCCCTCGTGACGTCGTGCCCCTTCTCATGGCAAACTTGAGGCTGAACGTTGCCTCCGGAAATAATTAAAACGAAAGTTTACAGCTCGTCCTCGCGGCGAAGCTGTTCGTTCGACCGATAAAATCCAGTCGTCGTTAGGAGTCGACGAAAACGAACGTTAATTGTAACGTCCGCGCTAACGCGAGTTAAGTTAACCCGAGGGCGCACGCAAGTGCGTTTTTCAGAGTGTGCACGATGCCGCGAGACAACGAAGACGACGAAGAGGCGAGCCGAGCTACCCTGCGGAGGCGCTGGCCACGTTCACACGAGCGTGGATTCGTGACTCGCCGAAGGTCCTAAACGCCTCGCGAGTAGGAATAAATTGCGACCAATCGCATGCTGAGAGACCATGCCCCGTACGATGTATGTATGTACGTGTGTACGACGCTGGCCGCCGCCGCCGCTTACAAAGTATGAACTTTTGTCTGGAGCGTGGCGAGCGAGCGAGCGAGCGAGCGAGCGAGCGAGCGAGCGAGCGCGCCGCTTGACGACTCGTGCGCGCAGGTAGATAATGTTTAACCCGCGCGGGATTTCCATCCCGCGTTTTGACGAGGGTGAGCGTAATAAAACGTTGATATAGCCGAACGTTACAATTACCGGTGATTTTTTTTACGCGATCACGTAAGATCACGCTGGGAACAGTACCGTACGGCAACGGTAATTACGAGGCGTACTCTTTAGCGTGTACCGCGAGGAATTCGCGTTCTGGCCGTTTATCGACGAGAACTGTATTATTTCTTCGGATCTTGCCGGTATTCATCGACGTATTCGAAGACAGATTAAAATTCCACAATTGTATTTCACGAAATATGGTAGAACCGGAGATTCCTGCCTCGAAACATGCTACGTGGTACGCCCTCCCAGAAATTTCTCTGCGCGTCTGCGAATGGAGGGAGAGGGAGACGATAATACCCTTCGGGAGCAAAGCGTAGGGGGATGCGGTCGGTTTTGGTGAAAAGCGGGTGAAAACAGGCGAAAAACCGAATCGTCGGATCATCTGGTCGAATGAAACGAACCGCGAACAAGGAGAATCGCCGATGGTTGTACTCGGTTACGTCGAGTCCTCCAGTCCTTTTCTTTCTTCTATCGAAGACGATCCAGGACGATCCTTGTGCGGGGTACTATCCGTTTCAGCGTCCCATTGTCTTCCCGTGGCTCCTTGTCTATTTACACGTGGGCCCTTTGAAGAAGCCGCTGCCAGTTTTTCGTTGCTACCGCTGTTAAACTAAGCGAAAGGCATTCTTAGAGAGCAACAACTAGGCTGGGTTCCCGTGGTAGGTACACGCTGGTACACTAGACACCGTAACCGAGAGACCGAACGAGAGAGAGAGAGAGAGAGAGAGAGAGAGAGAGATATCGGGACCCTGTTTTAGGTCGGTATACGAGGTCAGCACGCGCTTTGTACCGCGCGCGGGTTAAGTTACTCGAGCACCAAATCGAGCCTTTGTACCTTGTTAAGTTAAAACCTCGCTCGCTCTACTGCCGGGGATTGCTTGTCTTCCGAACATGGTGCTCCATGGAGCTAGACTCCGCCATGCGCGGGTCCGTTCTTATAGGAAATGCACGGTACTGAAACACACACCGGGACGTTGACTAATCTCCGTGTTTCGTTCTCTCTCCCGGTGTTTGGTACCACGGTTTTCGCGCCACTAACCGAAGTCGTGCCACGAATCACCCGGTATCGACGAGCTATCCGCCGCTAATTTGTAGACGAATTGTTATTCCGCGCCGCTGCTGGGAGCCAAGTTGAACGAGCCATTTTCGATTCCCGGCGAATATCGGGCCGAGTCCCCTGTTTGTTTCTTCGTTTCCCTCGCGATCGTGTTCACCTCGGTTGTTCTCCGGCTCTTCCTCGATTCCCTTTTCCTTCGACGCGAGAAAACAGGACGCGACGCGCAGAAATGATCCCACGGTCCTTTCAGATCGCAGCATCCTTTATTACGGGACCTTTGATTCAGTATCACGCCTCGGTCGCGAGACTCTTCACGGCCCCCCTTTCACAGGGCACAAGACGCTTTTAACATATGAAAAAGTCTGGCCAGGGGGATGAATGGAGCAACGTTGCTTTTGTCGAAATTTCTTCTTCTGCTTCTTATTCGTTGTCTTCGCCTTCTATTCGACACCGCTGCTGCTTCCTTTTCGAGGCTAACGTCTGTGTATGTGTGTTTATGTGTGTGTGTGTACGTCGCCTCGGTCGACAGGTTCGCGCGCGCACGATCACTCGAGAGAGAAAGAGAGAGGGTGATGTCAAAATCCCGGATACGCCTTTGCATACATAAACGTTTATTGGGCTTCTCTTCGTGTTCCGTTTCGTCCATTGAAAAAAAAAAGTCCGGTGCCGCCGGCAAGGTGGTACACGATCTTGAAAAATGATATTTTATGAGTTACGAGATGTTCGTTGTTCGAAACACAGTATAACGTGTTTCAAAATGAAACTCCCCTCTCGACCCCATCGTTCCGTCGTGCACCGCCAGACGTCGAATCGGAAGAGATCTCTGGTCTGACGTTTCGAGATGCTTCGTCAACGAAAAATTCCCTGCCGGTTACCTCTTTCTTTTCTTTTTTTTCTTTTTCTTTTTTTCTTTCCTTCAAACCGCGCCACTTGACTCCCTGGCTCACAATGCTCGACCACGAGGCCTTTGCGTCTTCAGCCCTCCTTTCCCTCTGCTCGATCCGAGCCCACCCCTCCCCCCTCGCCCCGAGGTTCGATTCTTTTGTACGGCGATCCACGAGCTACGCAACCCTTAATGCGGGTTCATTATATTCCGGTTCCGGACGTGCGCGCAAAGATCGCGATCGGCTCGAGGACTTTTGGGGTGGTCGTACCGGGACGGTGTTTTCTGCGCCACATTACGCAGCAACATGCACCGCGCGGATCAAAGGGAGCTGAGGGAGCGGAGAGTACATTGCCGGACAAGTGGCTCGCATCCCCCTGCTGCGTGCCACCCCACCGAAGCCCCACAGCACCAGAGAAACGTCAACGGCCATTTAATTGCCACTCGACGACGCATCTTGATTCGACTCCACCTGGCTAAATTCGTCACGATGCGATTGAAGTCCGAAGGGGTGGTAAAGTTGCCAGTTCGTTGCGAGAAGGTCGATCAAACGCGAGAAACGAAATGATTTTTTTTCTCCTACGAGATTTCCAGGAAGTTGAGCATCTCAATTCCATTTCCTGCGAAATTCAGCAACTTTGAGAATTTACGATACGCGGGACGACAACGGTTTCAGAGGTTAAATTCTAAGTTTTAACGTTCGATCGGTGAGATTCGATGGAAACAGACTTTAATAAAGAGTACCCGCATCGAGAACTCATTCCTCGGCCCACATTAATGCTTCTCTCGTGTATTGTACATTAACCGTACATGGCCCCATCCCCGCTGTGCAAATAGATGAAACTGCAATTTGTACACCGTCAATGAAGTAGTTTTTACGGACTGTATCTGGTACCAGGATGCTGAAGGAGAAACAGGAGCGGAGAGCACATCGCTCGCGAGGCTCTGAATACCATGAAATATTCAAGGGGACGAGACTCTTTGTTCGAGCATGTTCCGACACCGCGACAAAGACATCCGTTGAACGACAGAAACATATATTTCATGCAAGGACTCGTGCGACACGGGCCATTATAATACCGAGCCGATTAAATCGTAGTGGAGAGAGATTCAAGCCAGGCAGTCAAGACGAACAAGCGTAATGAGTCTATTCCGAAGCAACCCTTTTTCTCTTTTTTTTTCTTCCATCCTTACACCGTGAATCTACCCCTGCCGCGCATAATGTCGATGGAAATCGTACGAGACACGATAACATCTCAACGGTCACAGGGCCGAGCTAGAAGCGCAGCGTCGTACGCGCATACGCACCCCGTCGGATGGTTTAAGTGAGGGGAGGAGGGGGGGAGGGGAGAGAGAGAGAGAGAGAAAAAAGCGGTGGTAGTAAAAAGGAGGCTCAACAATAGTCAAGTGTCGTGATTTGTGCTCGACCAGTGGGGTATGCCTTCTATCCAGTCTTAATTAAGCCCCGTTTCCCACGTGACTTCTTACCCCCGTAAGCGTACAGGGATAGTTTTACAAGCTAACGTACTTTTCTACGCTCCGTTAGGCTTCGCCGTGGAACGAGATCGTCGTCGAATCACTTGCTATCGCATCACCTGCATCTACCGCCTTTCAGAATTCCACGGTCGGTGGCCGTGGCAGAATTCCCTCGACGACGCGACGACAATACAAAATTATTAAACAATATATAACAACGAATCCGAGAAATTTCAATCCTTCGATTTCTTTCCGTTTCAGTATGTTTCTCTCGACGAAGGAAAAAGGAGAACTATCGCCAGGACGACGAACCGAAACGTTAATTCCTCCATAAATCGTGTCCACGATTCGATCCACTTGGTTCGCGACATGTTAATGCTCGTGTACCGACACACGCGTCTGAAAGAGCGTCGTATCCGCGGGATATCTCGTCGAACAGCGTAACGTCTGGCCGACGTGCGATGCGTTCGCACGATTGATTCGAGGCAGTTACTCAAACTTGATCATCATCCAGCCTCACCGCGAAAATTCAATCTCTCGCGATACGCGGCTGTTTGTCGGCAGCCGTGAAGGCCGAATTCCGTTAACTGGCGCAAAACCCGGCAACCGCTTATTACCGATAATATGCAATACACACGCAACCTGGCCCCTAACCGCTCAGTATGTTGTCTATTCATTATCCCAACGGCGGTTCGAGTCGGGCGGCGCGTATGTGTGCTTAATGGCTCAATACTGGTGCGGCGGCGGCGGGGAGCAATAGATCACGGCTAACGTTGCACCGGAGAGACGTTGTTGCTGCGTCTCTCCGTCCGCGCGTTCACGTAATACCAATATTGTTTCCACGAATGGTGAGAAATGCCTCCGGTGGCTTTATAACGCTTGCTGCCCTCACGGGGTTAACCGTTCGTCCGGCAGGCATCAGAATAATGGCAACCATTAGGTAAATACCGTCTCTCTCGCCTCGAGCTTCCCCGAGCGTCGTTCACCTCGTCCTCAGCGTCGTGCCTGCCTACCAAATACACGATGAAATACAGTCGAGACACGTGGTCAGAGACGTGGCGTGCTACGTATTTTATCAATTTCCGTGTTATGAGTGTGACGTGTTATCCCGCGAGGCGGAGGGTAATTCAAACGGCTCGTTTCTAAATATGGAAATATGCGAAATTCGTTTGTTCTTTCAAAGACAAAGTAGGAATTCGAGGAGCAGAGACGAGAAAGATCCTCGAATGCTGTTGGAGACGGAGAAAAAGGGTTAACGAGTCCGCGTACGCCGACCAACTTATTCGTGTAAGTCCCCTCCTCTGTTGATCGTTGCTGTTGGTCTTTACCCCGGTCCGTAACGGTACGCGAGTGATTACTACGTAGATTTGGTAGATGAGTGGCGCCAGCTCGGCAACTAGCTCGCGAAGCTAATATCGCGGCTAATGCGCAAGCGATAGGCTGGCCTGCTCGTGCAAACGCAGCAGAAAAAACGGAAAAAAGAAAGAAGAGGAGTCGAGGGTCCGCGAACTACCGTGGCCAGAGGAAAATGCGTTTCCGGCCAGGTACGAGACTTATGACCCTAGCCAGATGAGGTGCTGCCCCGGCCTGTAATCTCGTCTAACAGGGGCCACCGACAATCTTGACTTTGCTTTCGAGGCAGCAGCCCTTTTACCATAGCCCGCGGAACTGGGTAATGGAAACCCCGTGTTAGCGCGTTGCCCGTGCCACGACTTCTGGCCGCGCGCCACTCCGCGAGAACTAACCGTGGAATCGATGAGATCGATGGCGGAATGGCGTGTCTTTAATTCCGGCTCTGGCCACTCGTAACGAAGCCTCGAAATTTCTCCACCGGCCGATACCTGTCGATCGATAAACCGGCGTTCGGCGTTCTGCTCGAGTGCAACGTTAGTCTCGATTCTCGTGGAAGAATCGCCAGATAGCATCGGGGATAGTGTACGTGTGTAACGTGTGAAGCGTTAGAAATTTCACGGAAGATCACGGAAACCGATCGAACAGAGCGGAGGAAAATGAAGTCTGAGCTGTTCCAGCGTTTCTATTCGTATCCACGGGGGATATGTATCCGTCGTGATTCTCGTTCGATCTCCGGGAACAATTACAAGAGGCAGTAGTCGTTAGCCTATGCCCCTCCGTTAGTATGCGCTCCGTCACACCTGACTGGCCGCGCGCACGCGTTCCTGCCTTCCTGCCAGCGATTCCCCAGAGAAATATCCCTGCCGTTGCTGCTCTGCTGCCGTTTCGTAACGTCTGTCCGGGGTTAATCGGGAAGAAACGCAACGAATTCCGATCTGATTACTCTGATTAACTTGGTCATCTCCTCGGGTACCTTCGTCGTGACTCTCGATCGGCTTCGAGATCGGCTCGGTCCGATCCGCTTTCACTGCCAGCTATTTTTCTCCGTGATTCTGCACTTTTCACTTTTAAGCTCGAGCCTGTTTCCCGAGAGAGCTACGACGCTACGACTCTATTCGCCGAACGTACAATAACGTTGGCATCTCAAACGAACGAAATATCGATCGCTCTGTCCTCGGTGTCTGTCAGTCGTCGACACCGACAATCGTAAACGCAACAAGATCGAGAGTCACACGTCTCGATGTTCCAGAAGTTGGCCAGTTCACGTGGATGGAACGACGGTCCATGAGAGTCCACGGAGACCGTTCAAAGGTCGACGAAGGGAGGTAAACGTAGGAAGGCAGGGTCGACGTCGGAAGGCCCACGGGCTCCACGGATTCCGATACCTCTCGCGTAGGTAAACTACGGGAGAACCGAGGAACGGATAAAATGCGAACCGTTGCCGCGTGCAGCTAGGTTCCCATGCAATTCTATGAATACGAAATACGAGGTCGGCCGAACCGGCGCACCGTGCACTGCCCGTTTCGTTCAATCATCGTTGGATCTTAGACACGCCCGCCATGTTAGTTTTGCATAAGTTAGCCCGCGAGCCTCGTGTAGCTCGCTCGCTCGCTCGAGACGAAGACAACGACGACGACGACGACGATGACGACGGCGACAACGATGACCTACGACGACGAGGACGTGAACGTGTATGGCACCCTCGACACGCAAAGGTCGGCTATCCCGAGGGAAAATCACCGGTTACGTCGCTACCGACGTTGATAATTATTTAACCGCTAAACGCCGACAAACCGGCGTTTACTGTCGCTCATGATCCGCGATGCTGCGTGCCAGTAATTCCCCGTGTCTTACATTGCTCGGAAATTAAATAAAGTCGATTAAATCGGTGAGTGGCTCGAGAATCGACTACGAAACGAAAGGTTACCGGCGTTCGAATCTCCTCGAAGGGGAGAAGATTCAAAGAAATCTTTATATAGCTGTCGACTTTCGAGGGGATATTATCCAACGGTTCTTTCTTTTATTATTAGCCCCTAGTTAAAAAGTCTCCGGAACCGCTCCTCGCCACTCGATCCCCCCATCGTGTCAACACCGTTCTTCCCGAACCGGAAATCCCCGAAGAAAGCAGCTCGGTGCAAGAAAAGGAAAAAAGAGAGAGAAAAAAGAAAAAGAAATAACCGGATCGTCGGGATCGGCGCGCGAGCCGAAAGCGGAGCGGTCGCATTAATAATCGGAACAATATTATTAGTCAGACAACGGGCCAACGACGCAGCCTCTATCGACGAGACTGATATACGATCAAGTAGTCGCGGACCGTCTGAACCAGCCACGATGGTGTAGTGTTCCAACGCGAAAATTCTTTCCTCTCTGCAAAAGGCTTCGTCGTCGCGGACTTTTTGCCGACAGGCACACCGTGTGTGCGCGCGCGCCGGGCACCGATTGTTTAAGAACGTTCGATCCCCGATACCGATGCAGAGGCTGGTTATTGATGAGTCGGCGGTCTCTCGCGCGCGCGTACAACCAAGCTGCTTTTGGCTTAGGTTACCTGCGATTTGTATGACATTCGATCCCTCGCCCACGCGAGCACCGCACAAGTCCTCTCTCCGCTAAGCTCACCACACTCTCTCTCTCTCTCTCTCTCTCTTTCTCTCTCTCCACTTCCAGATTCTTTCTCCTTGTCCGGCTTTCTCGTCTTTCTCTCTTCTCCGCGACTGTTTCGCGTTCCCGCCACCGTTTCTTCTTCCTCTTGCCTCGAATCGCCCGTCGAACCCGCCCGTGTTCGACGGCTCTATTTATTTCTGTAATTCGCGTTATTTATCCAACCGGCAACCCGACCAGCGGCCTCCTATCTCGTGTTCCTCGCCTTGTAGCCCTGTCGCCGTTCATAATTCGCATTAAGTCTCCATCGACGACTCGCGGACGCCCTCGGCGAGACCGAACCGGACTAGATGAAACCGGGGAAAAGAAACCGGAGCACGCTAGCTAGCTAGAACGTGCTAGCCTCCCGACGACGAGGCTGCAGCTGCGTCGCAGCCACTCGACTCCTCGCAGCTGCATCGTCTGCCGAAGCGATATCACCTTCGAAGGCGATGTATGTGACCGATCAAGCGGCTGCTGCGTGGGTCTTCCGCAACGGCCAAGTGCATCGCTCTTGCAGTTTAGCGAAAATTACTCTTCGCGTGTACGCGCGACGTGAATCTAGTAGCTGATCGCGGCGATACGTCACCGCCGTCACCGACGATTTATGCCGACCATTATTTTCCCGCGTTTTCGTCCCTTTTGCCGCCTCCGTTGCTCTCGGTCCAATTTCACGGTTCGACGTCGTGATGGAATCAAAGCGACATCCGTTTATGGAAGACCTCAATGGGCTAAATCACGTCAAAGATTTTTTTTCTATTTTTTTTTTTTTCTTTTTTTTTCAGCAGAGTCTGTTGCAAATTTTTCTTTGATACTTTAATCTTTCTCCTTGTAAACTGTAAAATATACGCTAATCAATCGCTCGAGCTCAAAGGAACTCTGGTTTTACACGGTTTCACGACACGACCTCTCAATTTACAGGTCTCGGGCGACAATGCGTGGGCATCCGGATCCAATGACGACGTCAAAGCGAACGAGAGACGTTCGGATCTAGCACGCGCCGTTAGCCGGCGATACATCTTTTTCGAACGGTGGCCACGAGTCCCCCCCTCATTTACGATCCATGCTGGAAGCGCCTTTATAATGTCCGCGTCGGGCTCAAGTCCTAAATTATTACACTGATCACCAGCGGTCTCTTAACGGTGTCACTTGGCATTGTTCGACGTCAAGCAGCCGTGTGCAGGAAATTCGATATTTCCTGCATCTCTTTCTCTCTCTCTTTCTCTCTGTTAGAATGTACTTTGCTCTCGTTTTTCACCGTGATTAACTTCCTTCGGGATCGAAGAGGAATCGGGGAAAATCCTGAATCCCTCGTCTCTTTCGTCTCTGGGAGATCTTTCGGCAAAGACGCGAGATGAGCTGGAGCGTAGCCGAAGCGGAACGAGTCCTTTTCCCACCTAACGAAGCAAGTTGTAAATAACGCGGACGGACAATGTTGTGAGGTACGAATGCCATAAATGGCATGGTTTTATGCTGGCAGCGAGCCAGCCACACAGGGCGGCTCATTCGCTTCTTCGCTGGTTCGTGTAATGTCGGCTTCGCCAACGACCAGCCACGTTGTCACGCAACAGACGTGCCTCGCTTATTGTCGGATCGTTACTTTCTCCTCTGTGCGCACGGGTTTTCAGTTTTCGAGTGGACTTCTCGGCTCTCCCGGCAATATTCGCCGGTAATATTCGACCGAGATTTATCGTCGGCCTCCACCTCGGGCCGATCCTCCGTGAAACAATTACCCCGAGCTAATAGAATTCGATGCTCGACTCTTGTAAATTCGACGCTATGATTCTGTAGATGTTATGCTTCTCTGAAGAAAGATAGATAGACAGATAGAGAGAGAGAGAGAGAGAGAGAGAGAGAGAGAGAGAGAGAGAGGAAAAAATCAAAGGTGGAACCTTCAATCTAGGAAGGATAGCGTGATCCAGGTACCTTTATTGCCCGGTGGGAGTTACGTATCAAGCTCAGGCCGCGTGTCGGCTCCGAAACGGATAAGTCCACGAGACTGCAGAGAATAATGGAAGGACTTTCTACTATCAAATAGATTTATGGATATCCAGCCGCGTACCTACTACTCGGCGTCGTGCTTTATCCACTGTTAACCGTACACGTCTCGCCGATATACGCGAGAAGCGAATATGTATATCCCCCTGAGCGTGAACCCCCCGGTGGACCCCACGGGGAATGGGAGGAAGGGGTCAGCACAAGGGGGAATATTGGACGCGCGAAGAAGAGGAATTTCGTATTGTCCGGGGATACTATTTTATGAAAGTTCGCGCGTTCTATGGCCAGATTCAGCGGCGATACGGCGGCGCGTTTTGAATTATGTGCACGGTGGATAGAAGTTGCTTGCCTATCCGCCCAGACGGATTACTCGGATGGAACAATAGCCACCGGATTATTGGAGTTTCCCAACTGGTGGGGTCATCGAGATGGCGCACCGCCACTCTAACCTTGAACCAACGATGATCGATACTTTTCGCGGACTGTCACATCCACGTCGACCCGTTACCTGTCCAGGCTCCGCTACGTGTTTCGTGGTCAATTATTCAACCGGATGACTCGACGGAATCGCTGGTCTACCTTTGAGCCTGATTGGAGAACAACGATGCCCATCGTCTGCTTTTAATTCACCATTCACGATAGAACGATCACCCAGTCTCGATCACTATGGACTCTGTCTTCGATTCTCTATTGAAATGTTTCGATGGCTCCAACTGTGTATCGTGATCAACGCGGTTCTGGGCACGTGTGCGCGTAATATATCGATCACACGAACGTTAAATCCAACGTTAAATCCTCGTAGAAACAAAATTCGTCGTAACAATAGAAAAATACAAATTTGTCACCTTGACCATCGGACCATTTCCTGGTAATCTTGCTTTTTGACAGGAAACGCGCGAACGACGGCGTCGTTCATCGTCAATCGTTTAGATAAATCAAAGCGTTTCGCAATGTCAAACGGCACCCTAAACGGTTGCGGTAACCGGTGTCGTTATCAGGTTCGACGCGGCGGGTTTGAAATCGGGGTTGCGCGAAGAAGAAAACGAAATGAACGCTCGTTAGTTCTTTAGAAAGCCGATATCGCGTTACCGTGCACGACGCGAAACGCACTTAATGCCACGATTCATCAATCGCACACAGAGGCTAACCAACCGGGTCCGAGACATATTTCGAATACGAAAGATAAGTCACCTGTCCAGTGGGGACGGCGTATCGGTCGATTATCTGCGATCCGGATAAACCGGCCGCGGCTTCGGACCGCTATCGAGAACCGATATAGAGCGTCGTGCGTTATCCGACTCGATCTTGATACTTCCGTTTGCTCGAGGGCGTAATCCCGCCCTCGATCACGCCGCGATTCGCTCGTCTACGATTACACGATAAAAGTGTATAAACCTGTTCGTGAATTACTGTAAAGTGCTGCTTCCCTCCCCCTTGCTCTCGATTCCATCCACCCAATGGACCACTCGTTCCCCGACGGATCTTCTTCGAAAAGAAGATCACGCGGATTTGCTCTGGCTTCCAGTTATAATTATTTCACGTTCTAATGGCGTGTTTCGATGCGATTTTACGGTGCGTACCATAACGTGGCTGTCCCATAACCATAGATTTAGAGTTTTACGACGTTAGCCGCTTGGCAATAACGCAACGAGCACTCGCCGGCTCTCGAGAATACGCCCGCGCGTATAAATTGTTATCGGCATCTCGCGTGCAGTTTACTGTTCTCCGGCGAGTGTTTCTGGTCACGTGACACTGCGGACAAGAAAATTCAGGCAACACGCGCCAGGAGGAGGAAAACTTTTTCTGCTAAACGTTGAAAATTGACGGCAGAATAGAAGAATGTCAAAAGGTAAGTGGCTCGCCAATGTTTGTCCATTTTTCCACAACTGTTGGCGAGTGTACACTGGCGTGGCGCAACGTGCGCGCGTGCCAGTCGCGTGTCACCTGTCCGCCACGGTTTCGTGAGTGCACGCTACTTTTCCTGGACACCCTCCACGAGGAGGAGATATGGCCGACTGATTGCCAAGACCTGCTGCTGGAGGCCGAAACTATTTGCTCCCCTTCGGCGCAATGTTAATCCAAGGCGTCCTCAAGGGGTGAATTTGCTCGTCGGTTCGGGCAATTAACTCGAATTCGTCCAACGATATAACTTAAATACAATTAAGAAGACGATGTTATTTCGTCTTCGACGAAAATGTTGAAGTAATTTAATTCAAGAAGCACGGGAGATAAAATTGTGGAATTTATGAATAAAACTTCTCATAGGAGATACTGCGCTCCAATGTTCAACGTTTGTCCTACATTTCCCTCTCAGGATGCCACCAAGCATGCTCTAAAAACGAAGGTGGCTGGTTAGAGTGGCGGAATGCAAGGCGTCATGTGCCAAGGAATCACGCACGACTGCTCCCTGGTTAAGAGCACCCTTTCTTGGGGGTTGCAGGTGCAGCAATGCCTCCTTCGGCGGATTCATGGTTGCGTGATTCCAAGTCCTGGCAGGTCCTCCACGGAGTGCTCGAACTCAGTGGGTTCTCCTGGCACGCGCTTTTCGTACGCCGGTGTTGCGCCAACGAGGCTGGAACATATGCGAAGGAATCATGCTCGAATGGGTTGGCTCGCCACCCCGCAGGTACCACGAAGACATTCGGCCGCAGGTGGTGGTGCACCTTAAACCGCCATCTTGTTCGCAGCAGGTTTCCAGAAACGGTTTCTTGCCACCATGGTGAACATGAAATATCTGGCTTTCTGGAAGACTCTTGTTCGGAGAGATGAAAAATTATATTCCCATTTTACTGTTACCTGCTGCTCGAGCTAAATTTCAAAGTTTTCAAACATTTTTACGTCTCATGCTCGTCGCCAAGAATAGAAATAGAAGTAGGCTGTCGTCACTGTTAGAAATTGGTATTTCGTGGCATTTTAATTTATCAAAATTAATGAAAAAAACTATGAGAGAAATAAATGCAAAAGTGGATGGTATATATCACGAAAAGTGTTCAAAAAAACGTTTTGATAGATTTAATGGATTTAATGGGAAACAACGTGGATTTTTACGAGCGAAGTGACGTTCCTCTGACCCCTGGCGGAAGTACTCTGTAACGTATTCAAGAAGCAGCGATAATAGCTACCCGTATCGGCAGGAAGTCGAAAAAGGAAGAAAGGGGAGAGAAAAAAAAGCGGGGAAAGAAACGAAAACGTAACGCGACACGTCGATGCACCGGTAGGTAGAACAGGAAGAAGCTTAAACAGACAAAACCCGTGGGATAGGTACACAAAAGTTAACGGGGTCGGCCCGGGTCAAACGGTAAAATTAATTCGTGCCGTACGCATCCGCTAGTTTAAATCGAAGGGGACACGATCGAGTCCCAAACGTGGGGATACCAATTTCGTGACGTAACTTATGTGTACGACGTAATGTTAATTACGCTTGGACCATCTGCGTACGAGGAATTGTACAAACGTTCCGATTAATTGCGAAATTTTCGTTTCTTCTGTATTTGGGGCAACTAATATCGTACGGAGGACTAGTGTTCTCTTCTAATCATTCGCCATAGAAACATTCCTCCGAGCTAAAGTTTCCCAGTCACTTCGAAAATTTCTCCTAAGCTGCGTTTTCTCCAGCAAAGGCGCCGGGAAAGTCGAAAAGCGTGCAACGTGTGCGGCAGGTTCCTCGAAGGAAACCTTAGGAAAGCGATTGAAATCAGGTGTGGCGACTGGTGAGACACGCTGCCACGGTTCGCTCACCATGGCAACTGTTGTTTAAAACAACAAAACGGACACGACGAGACACGACGTTACATTCGCTGGCGTGCGCAACGCGTTGTCACGGCAATCGGCCTCTGCTGGACGCGTGCATGCGTCGGCACGCGCAGCCTGCAGGTGCCTGCTAGCTGCATCGTTGCACCGCCAACCCACTACCCGCACGATTTCTAAGATAACGGGTGACTCTCGTAATTATCCAGCCCTAAGCAGATACGCATTTTTATGTGCGGTCTGCCGCGCGATATATATATACGAACGGGGTTACGCCCACCAGTTTTCGGTTATTTTTAGTCCCACTGGCTGCAGAACTGTTATAAATCATCGGGCTGCTGCACCGCTGCTCTCTCCGATCTACCATCTAACGCGTTACTGAGAACTTGTTATTTACACCTTGCTCGGCGGCGTTCGTCTTTCAGTAGGACGTGATCTCGCGATCGGAGATCCAGCATTCGCTGGACGAGTAATAAGCGGTTAGAATCGGGAATTCAAGTGTCTGATCAGGCACGTCAGTCACGTCGGTGCAGTCTGTCTACGAGTTGTTCTACTTTTAAATTTTCTCACTCGTGAAAAAAGACTCATTCGTCTCGTGTTTGTCGAGTCGTAAGGAAAGGTAAACGTGAGATAATTTTATCCGTGACTAGTCAGGCTGCAGGCAATTTTATTTGTCATCGACTTAGTTAAGTGACGACCGTTGTCGTTCAAAGGCGTTGGCATTGATCGTGCAATTACGCGTTGTGACGTGATCGTCTCGTTAACGTCAATTGTCACAGGTAACGAGTATTTCTTGGCTAGGAGACTGGTCGCGTGGCTGGCACGTGCCATGTAATGACAATTTTCCGTCCCTCGTACCGGAAGTCGTTCTATACACGGAATGAGCAACTGCAGCTTGCATTCTAGATGCACCCGCTTTTACGCGCGTACGTTAAGTACGGGGTAAACATCGAACCGTGAACTATCATCATTTCTATACTTGCAATTCAGCGTCAACCTATAATTTTCTAACCGTCTGATGCTTTACAATGTTGCAGTTTTAAAACGAGCAAAAAATTGAATGACATCAATTGATACTGAATTGATAAAGAAATTGCCAGTTTCCGAGGATCTTGGAACGTGCTCTGATTAATTTCAATTCTAAGAATAAATTCTACTTTGACCAATGAAAATATAAATAAATCGTAACAATAAAGAAACTTGAACTTTAGCTTTTCAGTCTCTTCCCTCGTTTCATCTCAAAGATACTTGAAAATCACACGTTTCAGCGAATCGTGTTTCACCCTGTATCCTTCACCAAAGATGTCCATCTGCATACGAGCATCTTTCTCGTGTTTGACACGATAATAATAAGAATCGTTCGTGGTGCCTTTTGCCACCACCGAGCTCTCGTATTCGCTCTCGTCGATCCATTGAAGTCAAGATAGCGTTTATTTACCAATTACAAGATGGCGGCAGGTGGTCCGTCGTAAAAGTTAACTCGTTACATGATACAGTGCCACGTTCCAACAATGCGGGAACAGTGTCATAACGACCGTTGTTTTACCACCGATCGGTTGCCCTTTTCTTGTCTATGCGAGAAATTAACGAGAAATCGGACGCCTTGGGTCAGTCGTTAACTATCTCACCATTGGTAATGTGCTACCAATTTACGAGATCTCTCACAACACCTATCTTACGTGCTCTGCAATGGGATAGAAATGGCTTACTGTTCTCTTGCGCAACTGGGAATCGAGGTCACCGCGTAATAACGCTCGAAGAAAGAAATATGACGACAAATGATCTAACAAACACTTCGGCGTTTCATGATATGCAAAAATCATACAGATCGTCGTCGATCATTGAAAAAACCGCGAGACAACTCAGCGAGCAGGAAGTCCAGCGGAATTCTCGCAGCAAGCCAGTACGATATAGCCTGCTCTCGCGGCTCGGATGTATTTACGACGAAAGATTCGTTCTCGATCAGTGCAGCGTAAAACGCTCGCAAACGGTAAAAGGTAGGTATATACCCTTGCGTGGCTGCATTACGAAAAAAGGTTCGATGACCTATGACGCGGCCACCCCCCGTGCGCACGTACTGCACGGTTGTGCGTTTCAAGGACAAAAGTTGACCTCCTTCGGGGTCTTTTCCTGATTTCTGCTGCTGTCCAAGCCATTTCTCCGGCGTGCCAGCTTAATTTAAAGCCACTCGAAATCCACGTGCGACGAGACGAGACGGCCTTCTTCTCTTTCGCAGGAAAGCCAGCCATCTCCTTCAAACTCGTTCGCTTTTTGCGCCAAGAGTTCTTCGGCGTCTCTCCTACCTCACCGTCTGCTGCTCTCCTCCGCCATGGGATCATTGGCCACCTTGAAAAACTGCCTGACGCGGGACTGTATATCGCGGCTGGCTAATCTAAAAATACTAAAGTCGACCTTTCCCGCGGCAAGAGTGATGGCCCCGGACGACTGCTAAATCAACGGCGAGATTGAGATGCAAATGCAACCTCAGCCTTCTCTCTCCTCTTCGTTCGCCAGCCGTCACCGTGCGAAAGAGCGACAAAGGAGGGAGAGAAAGTTTACGAGAGAAAGAGACCAGGCCAGCGATCCCGCCGCTCCAAGTTACGTCGCTGGAAGCTTTGTCGCCGATCGAAACCGGGGTTGAAAGCCCCCGCAATTCGTACAATTAACACTCGCAACGTCTTCGTTGATAGGCTATTGATAAGAATGGCCAATCGCGCGCGCGAAACGCGAAATTTTGACGCCGATAATTCAATCCCATCGGGGATCGTCGTACACGCCACGCCGCCCTCGACTCGCTCGACTCGTCCCTTTTCTCTTTCTCCTTCCTCCTCGGCTTTCGTAGGGACGCTGACGCGTCCGCGATGGGCGAAATAACTTTATTGAATTTTGCGCGGTTCGCCGATCTCGCAATAATTCATGCGCGATGCGCTTGCTTGCGGAGAGTCGCCGGCAAACGCGCGCCCGCTCGGACCCGCCTCGTATCGCGGCACACGATCTGCCTTGGGTGAACCACGATGAAGCGTGCCGCAGCGTGGCGCAGGCTTACGTACAAGCGCGCACGCGCGCCTCTCTGCTTCGGCTCCCTCCTCCGCCGCGGAAATAAGTATAAATCATGCGGCTATATCTGCGGCTGTGTTCGCGTCGGTGTCATCGGCGTCGTGGCCCTCGATCCCTGTCTCGTGGAAATTGAAGAGAAGCTTTTCGCACGCAGCTGAAAGAGATTTCATCAGAGATCGGCTATCATCCGAAGATTGGAAAATTAACGTTTCCTAAAGTTACGCAAGGAGAAGCTGTTCGCGAAAGAAGCGAAGAATTTATTCAGGACTGTTTTGACTTTTGACTCTCGTTGACTGATTGACGAACTCGGTGACGGGCAACTCGTTCATGTTCCTTTCCACTACGGGCAGCCATTTGCACTCCATTCCCGTGATCGACTGAATCGAACGAATCGTAAGTTTCGTCGTATTCGACGTTGGCAATCGCGATTCAATGGAAACTAACAGTTTCGTACACGCTGCCGTTCTTGTCCATCTTGCAAATTTCGTATTTGAACAGGATGGTGTTCGATTTCCCACCGACGTAGAACACTCTCTCGCGGTTGTTTCTCGTCACGTGGATGTCGAACTCGCTCGCGACGAACACTCCGGTGATCAGACCGAACCAATCCGCCGTTGCGAGGTCTGAAACGTAGAGATCGTGCATCTAAATGCTGTTTCGGCGACGCTCGTGATTCCACCGCCATTATCTATAATTCCGTTGATACGGAGAAAGTTCGATCCGCGTTTATTTCATTCGTACGAAGGCGCTGTTCCGTGGCGTCGTACCTTCGTGGGTCGAGCGATCTATGGTCACCTCTCCCTCGATCGACAGGTCCGGCGCCTTGTCCAGGAAATGGCAATCGAAAGCTCTGAACACCAACTCCTGTTTGCCACCCTCGAGTATCACCTTCGTGACGATTGTGACACGTTTTTTTTTTTTTTTTTGCATGAAATTTAGAAATTCCTTCACTCGCCAGGAAAAGAAGGAGAAACGAGATTTAATTACCCGAAAATTCCTATTATCCTTGGTAGTCTTGATCGTTGGAAGATCTTTATCCAGCCACCTGGCGTTGCTTTTCTCGTGCACGAGAAAGTCGCGAATGGGACCGAGCAGTTTCAATTGCGGAGCGACGCAGAAGCATTGCACCTGCAACGTGTCGAACGCGAAACGATTAGACGAATGCTATCTTCGTCACGCGTGTCTTCGTTAAATTTACGTGAGAAGATTGTCGAACGAAGATGTGACCGATCTGATAGACCTTCGTATCGATGACATAGGGAACGGCCTCGTATCCTGACCCAACGATGTGCTCGACAACGAAAGGTTTCAGGATGCACCAACTCTTTGCTATATTCAAATCCTTGGGAATGTGCAATCTATGACTTCTCCTCAGCAAATGAGCCTGTCTTTCTCTGGACATTTCGAGACCTACGAGTGAAAAATCATGTCGAGAGGTTATCCAGAATGTTTCATTTCATTTCGATCAGATTGCCGTAATCGCTCGACTTCACGCTGTCTACACTATATCGCGCAACGTTTTCACCTCGATGCTCGTCAGGTTACGTTCCAAAACATCGAACCGAAACGTTCCTCCGATGGAAAGTTGTCCAAGAATTCGACCGCGCTACGAAATCGGTTCCTAAATCGAATCAAGCAATATTGGGGGAAGCGATCGATCACTCGACTTGTCCTTTTGGTCGGCGCGAATGAGTACATACGTCGGCCCGGCCATTTGTAATCATTAGCGCCATGGTGCCGTTGACACAAGCGTCTTATTATATTTTCATGTTGTCATTTCGTTCGTTTGCTTTCTGTTTTCCCGCCCCTCTGCACCTCCTTCTTTTTTTCCCTCACCTCGAGGACTTTGCCGCCT
The DNA here is from genome assembly GCF_011392965.1 of Frieseomelitta varia. Taxonomy (NCBI): domain Eukaryota; kingdom Metazoa; phylum Arthropoda; class Insecta; order Hymenoptera; family Apidae; genus Frieseomelitta; species Frieseomelitta varia. The sequence continues at coordinate 44,229 of NW_025109784.1, forward strand.
TTGATGGAGTAGACGCACGCCACATTTGCCATTGTCGCCAACGATGATGAACCTAATTGAGTCAAAGCCAAGTCCAAGAGTCGCATTGACCTTCGGAATCTTAATTAGCCTCCCTTTCCTTTCAGCTTTGCGTCACGTAGACACGAAGAGGGGGGGGGGGGGCAAGGTTGGAAAATAATGGAAAAACAATTAAATATAAAGTGCGCCGTATTTGAAATGGAATTTTAATAATCGATAATAGAGGGTTTCGAGCGCGAGTAATATTTTGTCCAAGCCCCAAGTTACCAACCCTAATTTCTCATTTTCTCCCAATCCCAAGAGCAGACGAGCGCGGTGATGAATATCTCGACGCGGTTCTGTTATGCTTCGCGCGTTCGTCTGTTAAGCAGAGCGGCGATTAGCCCAGTTTAACGCAACTTTTCAGCTTCGCAGAAATCACGACCGGCCCCCGGTAATTATATCGCGTTCGTGGGCAAACACGCGAAAACACCGATCATCTTGTAATATCGCGAGGCCGAGTTAGCGGTAATTCCAGAGGATGCTGCAACCGTACGACTCGCGCGTTAAAGAGTGCGGCAGAGCGTGTACGATAGTAAAGTAACCTACAGTATTGTAACTACGGGGGAATATTTAATTCCACGGAATGCGATAAACCGGCTAATATGTGAATCTACGGGCCACAGGCGCGAGGATGAAGTGAGCGTCGCGATCCACCGTTTCAGACCGTTTTAAATTTACGCGCGCCACGGAGCTAGAATCGAAATAATTGAAAGAATTGAGAGGATCGCAACCGCGCTGGACAGAATTTGCCTTTTCCCACGAAATTTCACCCGAGATACGAGCATTGTTAATGCACGCTGTTTGTAATTTAACTACTGGCAGTTGTAATCTCTTACTCTGTTAGTTCGGTAAGTTTACGCCAGAGAAGACAGCCGAAGATTGTTCTTTTATTCGATTCTAGAACTCGATCGGTGTGATTTTTCCATCCTGTGTATAATTTTCAAAGCACCTAGCTACCTCGATCTTTGCGAAACTCTATCGTAACGCGTGGATTCGCAAGGCGATCGGTTCTAAAATGTTACTCTCCTTGTCGAATCGTCCGCGTTAAGACGAAGGTGCAGGCAAACGCGACACCGTTACACGGTAGCATCGACACGGGACCCGGTCGGCGTCTTAAATTTCCAGGCTAGCAAATTGAAACGAGCCCGGTCCGCATCGCGATATTGCTTATGGTACAAATTTAATAAGGCGCCCGCTGGGACCTCCAGTTACTATGCTAATGTCCAGCGTTCGAGCGTGCTCTCCTCCACCTGACTCGGCCGAAAGCTACGTGCCACGCGGAGGAAAAGAGACGCGCGAGAAGGTTGGAGAAAGGAGGGCAAGAAGATTGGAGCGGGAAAGAAAAGGAAAAACGCGAGGGAAAAGGAAAGGCCCGAACGGAGAAACTCCGACAAAAATGACAACGAAGATGAGAGTCTCTCCGAAGAGAGGGACTCGTAACTCGTAACGTTATGGCACTGCGCGAGAGAGGGGGACAAGCTTTAAGGGGACAACCCGTGGCTGAGTTTTTAGTGCCAAATTGGTTATGCGGACGCTTTACGACACGGTTCGCCGACATTAGCCGGATGAATTACATAAATTATTCTTAGCGTTGCCACGGTGCGGCGACGACTGTGACGAAAAAGTCGCTGGAAAAAAGGGCACTCGCTCGCCAACGACTGCGATTTTTGCGCGACTTGTTTGGGCCCTTAAACTGGGAATGGATAATTTATCGCGCCATCAAATCAGGGGATCTAGGCCTAATCCGTCCGAGTTGAACTGCGTTAAATTTTCATATTAAACTTAACGAACAACCTAAGCGACGTCAACAGAAGGACAAGGAAGAGGTCGATGAATTTCTGGAAATGTTGGCGATCGTATAAAACCGCGAGAAGGCCGCGGGTCCCGCGAGCTTGAGAGGGGGACAGTGTCTACGCGTCGCATGAGGTCCGATCTCATCCCCGTCGTTTTATCATCCCGCGGAGTCTTGCGAGGTACCTACCGCATGGCTCCGCTTGGCTCGTCGCGTCTCGTCTCGTCTCGTCTCGTCTCGTCTCGATAGGCGCGTCTCAACGGGCAGCGCTGTGGTAATCTCGCATGTCCCTCGTGCTTCGTTCACTCCAAATAAGACGAGACTAAAGACGGATAAAGAGAGAGAGGGAGGGAGGGAGTCAACGAAGGAACGGAGAAAGAGTCACAGTCGAGGGAGGAAGAATCGAGCAGGGACATTTTTATCAGTCGTCGCTTGAATCCTCTGCGGGAGGTCTCGCGTATGCACGTGCATGCACGTGTACTCGGTCACTACGCGAACCCACAACCAGGTGGATTTCGATGGCTGATGGATGGGCTGGAAAATCCATGAAAATTCTACCCGCTGTCTCTTCCTTTTACAGACATCTCCGCTGGTTCTTTCTTCTGCTGAATACAGTTGGATACTGAAACGTAGCAGAGGCCATATTATGCAGTCTCGCGATTCCTCATTGCGAGAGTAAAGCTTTCTTTCCTCCGCAAAGCGACTACTATCAAAGTCACGAAAGTCGGCAAAAGAAGTTGAAACCACGAATTTGTTCATTAATCCAATTTCGAGGTGCAAGACGTGAGTTTCGTGAATAGAAAACGAAGCTTATGTGCAGCGTGATGACAAAGCTTTGTCAGCCCCGAAGAGATGAAACAATTTTAAAGTCGGAGTTGGACAGTCCGATTTGGAAGCGGGACGAGCTGGGATTTGAACGGCGAAAGATTTAACGCCGCGCTGCTCGAGGACGTGTCCTCGAGAGTCTCCTCCTATTTCCGTTCGGACCGCGGCGATATACACACGACGAGCGCGGCGAACGTGCCGGTTCAGAAAGGAATTAGCATATGGCTGGAATCGAACGTGGTACCCCCGATGTCTCCATCGTTCGTGAAATGGATACTCCGTTGCATCGCGTTCTCCTTTCAGGATTGGTTTATACCCGTGCAAGACTTACAGCCGGGTCGTGGCTCAATCGCCGTGGAGAAGAGCCAGAGTACGGGCTGCTGGCCGCGCGTGTGGGTGTTTACGCGGATGTTATTGACTCCGTCTTGCGTTTTGTCGTTCCGTTCCATGAAACCTCCGGGAAAGTTGTTACTTCGTGTCTAACTCGATCCTCGGCTAATCGGAGATTGCAAAGTTTCTATCTTCTTATTTTGCAAAAATCTGTAAACGTGTTGCAGAGATGTTGAAAAAAAAAGAAGGGAGAAAACTACGTTATACGTAAAACTATGGCTCGTCTCGTTAAAAAAAAAAAAAAAGGGATTCGGTATTCAGTAGCATGATCGTGTGAAAAGTTACGGGACCGCTGGCAACGCTAGCTTCCAAATAAAGACCGTAAATAGGCGTTCGGCGATCGATGTGATCGTTCCATTACAGCGATCGATGCCGGAGGTGTGTAATAAAGCGATACGATCGTCGTAACCCTGGGTGAACACCTCGGAACAACTCAGACTTGTGCCTCCTCGGAGAGAAACCAGCCGCTAGATTTAATAGAGCAAATCGTTCCCCTGCTTTCGACCAATTATCCTCTTCCTCGGACATATCCTCCGCTACTCTACCTTCGCTTAACCGCAGAGGCTTGGTACTCCAGGGACCGTTTTTCTCTCTCTCTCTCTCTCTCTCTCTCTCTCTCTCTCTCTCTCTTTCTCTCTCGAGAAGCAGACAGCATCCCAGATCCCACCCACTAGCGTAAAGTCCAATTAGAGTCGACCGGCCGTTCGAGATAATTGGCAAACACTTGCGCGACCACGTAACTCAACAGCGCTTTCCTCCTTCTCCTCTTCTTCGTTGGCGATCCGGTGCCACGATCGCTCAGACTCGGTCTTTCCAGAGTACGACTTTCGCCAGTTGCCTCGACGAGACTACGCAAAAACGCTGATTGCGTTTCACGAAAATAACGCTCCGTTCTGTTATTTTTCTTACTTTCGAACGGTCCGCGTTTACACATTGCAAACGGACACGTACGGTCCATCTTCCGTTCCTCAACGACGTAACACTTTAAATTTACTCGCGGTCGTAGGTATCACGTGTGCCTTCGATCCACACAGTATACACCTACCTCCAAATCGATCAGTCGACACGACAATCCCCATTTTCATCGATCCGTGCAAGAGTCGGCAATTTTACGGTTCGCGAGAGATGCATAAAGTTGAACGGCGGGCAGGATGGAAGGAAAGGGTAGCCTTCTGTTCCCCCTCGTCGTCGTCGTCGTAAGCGGTTTCTCGGTTCCTCTCGTCTCGCGAGCTTGCTGTGTACGCGCGCGTGTAACGAGATCGCGACGGCGTGCCGAACGGGAGACGTATGGGAAGGTTGGTAACTGAGTATACCGCTGCATAGTCGAACCGATCCTTCGCTTGTTTTTGTTCCGACTGACTTATCGATATTGGCACGTTGTTATGTTACGAACGTGTACGTAACTACTCCGCGAAGGGGGGCAGCGGGGACAGGGGACAAGAAAGAAGAGAAAAGAGAGACACCGGCAAAAAAGGGGGGGGGGGGAGAAGAAGAAGAGCGACGGAAGAATTGTGGAGAACGAAACCGTGCACAGAGGCAGAGGACTCGAAGAGTCATCGAGCTCGGGTTAAATTATTGCCAAGCGGTGGATAGAACTTTGATCGGCGAGACGCGTGGCGCGTGCCTCGGCGCGTGTTCAAATTTCTGACTATGATACAGCACGTGCATACGCGCGTCACGTTGAGAGAAAGTAATTTTAATGTTACTTGACGAAAAACAAAAAATACTGATTTTTTTTCGTTCGTTCGAAGCTATGTTGCAAACCTGGTAAAATCTCGAATCCCGTTGCTTTTCCCGGATACGGCGAAACGATAAGAGACAATGTGTGTTTGTACGACGGAACGATGAAGGCATAACTCATCGTTTGTCGTGATTTTTTAGCCCGGTGAGGGAAACAAGCTGAACCAGAGAATGAGAAAAAAGAAACGGTATACGTCTTATAGGAGGATAATCACGATACGTACGCTAATATGGAAGCGAGTACGTTGTTGAGACGTGTTTGCCTCTATCAAGAGTATATTATTACCGCTCCACCGAGCGATTGTAATGGCCGGCGGGAGTGAAAGAATAGTTACATGACAGTCGAGAGAAGCTACTCCCTTGTCTTCAGTGGGGGCCGATACGCCACTTCCGCCGGCGTCGGAGAAAGGAGTATCGGGGCACCGTTTGAGAAAACCGAACGAACGAACGAACGAACGAACGAACGAACGAACGAACGAACGAACGTTCCTTTCATGCGGCTCGAGTTAAGCGAAAGTTATTGCCGAGTAGACGCGTTGTAATAGAGACAAGTGAATAATGGTTGATTCCTAGCCAAGTTGATTCGCGCCTCGTTCTCGAATGGTAAATTGCACGCCCGCTAATTGCACGCAGCGGAACAATCCGTTTCCTCTCCGTTTTTCCATCGCGTGCGAAAAGGACTCTTCGTCACTGACTGAAAGAAACAGCGCGTGTCCGATCAGCGAGGAAGACGTGATCCAGAGAAACTGGTTCCGAGATAAACGTAACTATGTAAATTTCGGCGGGACACGTGTATTAACGCTACATTTGCCAGAGGGGAGCAATAAATCCTTTTGTTCCCCCCCGACTGGCAACGGCGAAAGAGGACGGAGCCGTAGAGTCCACCTTTCTCACGTGTCCTCTCGTCTCGTTTTATTTCGTTCGATTTCTTTTCACGAACAGCGCTGCATTTAACGGTGTATCGACCTACTCGCGGTCAAAAGTGCGAAGAGCTAACGTACTTGAGGTACAGCGTGAAACAAACGTAACAGCGAAAGCCTCTTTCAATTATCGATTGGATTTTTACTCTTGAGATCACCTGTTGTTGCTGTTGCCGTTGGGAAGAATTAAATTGAAAGATAATAGCTAGTGAAGAAAAGAGAGACAGAGGAGAGGAGGAAGGACAGTGGGATCGCGCGCGAGTAAATCGCATTGCGCAAGAAAACGGTAACCGCATGTGATCGCTTTTAATTATTTAAGTCCCGGATCCTGCGGCTCGATTCCACCTTCCTCGTTTTCTTGCCACGGCCTTGCTCAACCCTCTCCTCTTCTAATTATTACCGGTGGCACGGTGCTCCTTACATGCTACCCGGTAAACACAGACCTCCGGCCACAACCTGCTGGCCACGAGGTTATTTATTTCTCTTAATCGACCATCGCGTTTCCTCTGTGTTTCAAGTATCGTCGAGTATCGAGACGACAACCAGAGGAACGAATAGTTTATTCATTCTCCAATTAGGATGAATATTACAAGAAGCTTGTGACAAGAAGAAAGACAAAAAGAATAAAAAGAAGAATACGAGTTCAGAGTTAAAAATTGAAAACTCTTCGTCTTCTCGGAAGGAGGCGAAGCAGAAAGAAGATCTCCAGTGGAAAGTCGAAAGCGAAACAGTAGGGCACGGTTCCCAAAAATATCGCGCGGTCGCGTTAGACTCGCGAGAAACAGGTTCCACGTTCGCTTTTCGTCAGCGGCAAAGTCAATACACGCAAGGCCGTCTAGACCCAGGACGATGATTCTTGCTCGAACCGTGCATTTCAACCCACCTCCCACTTTTTTGTGCTCCTTCTCTTCATCTGACACGAGAATAGATTAATACGTCCGTGCAAATCGAGCGTGAAGAATCCGTGCACGCTCGGTTCGTACGTTGCAGGATCAATAAATCAATAATGGAGTGCCAAATGCCGAACGAATTAGGACAAGTTGCCTCGGCGTGAGAGCAAACAGCGTCAGGGGTTTTCCAAACCTGGACGACACACTGTCAGATTCGCACTTTCGCCGAATTTTCACGACACGTGAGACGAACGACGTGAGCGAGCGCGTTCGAGGCTCAAGCGGATCGATTAGCGCCTTGTTTAGAGACGATGTACGTAATGTAATCCCGATCGTGCCGGCGAATGTCTGTATTTTGTGTTTTAAACGAGCTTAAATTGCACGTTTGAAATGTAATACGGACGCGTTGGGTACGGAGCTCGGTTGAGCAATCCCTGTCGCGTAAATCGTATCAATTCAGTTACAGACGGCGATAAAACGGGTTGATCTTGTTGTTTTTAACGCGTTTCTAACCCCGATCGAATAAAACGTGGTTATTAAATCTTTGAAATAAATCGCACGGGATTATACGGGATTATTACGCGACACCCTTCGTCTACTTTTGCTCTCTCGAGCAAAAGAGCCAAGTCGTCGGAGTCCATTCCGAGGGTTAAATCGAAGATAAGAATGTCGAGCATTTAGTTGATCATTTATTGCGAGGCAAACACGGCCGGTAGGGTGGACACGACACGCAGACAGACTCCAGAAAGGGACTCTAGAATGTGGGGGAGGAGAGAAGAAGTCAGATATGAAGAAGAAGAAGAAGAAGAAGAGGAGGAAGAAAAAGAAGAAGAGGAGAAGGAAGGAGGAAAAGGAGGTGGAGGAGAAATAAAATGGTTAGGAAGGCAGTGGAGGCGGAGGAAAGAAAGGAAAAAGAGCAGACCAAGTAGGAAGAGGAGACTAAGAGGAACGGAACGGAGCGAGAGAAAAAGAGACGCTGATGGGATTATAAGTAATGCGCCGCAGCACGTGGCCCCGGTGAGCCCACCTCCAGGTTGTCAAACCTGTTTCTTCCTATGTGCCATCGTCTCGAAGGCGAAGGTGCAGCGTGAGCGCGGGTGCCGCGCGTACCACGAAATCCTATCGACCGATTTCAACGTTCGTGTCTCACAAAATAGACATCTCGCGTACACCTTTCGTAACGCCAGCCAGAAATTCATCTCCGATTCGAATAGAAAAGTTCCCAAACGTCGATCCCCAAGAAAGAAAAAGAGAGAGAGAGAGAGAAAGAGTGAGAGGGATTCACGAGTAGCAGACATTTTCGCGGCGATTGTTTGGCAACGCAGAGGCGTTACTACCTCGTCAAGAGTGAGATCCACTGTCGAAATACCCGGAGGAGCAAGTAGCAACCATTAGGCGACCAACCTGTGCCTTAATGGAAAAATTGAAGATAACCACCAGCCTGCCACTCGACCACTCAACTGATTCGCCTGCCCTGCTATGAGAGGCGTTTTCGTCGATTACGTCAACAAACTGACCCCGATCGTTCCGTCTCGGCTCGCTGGGCCTAAATCATTTCCCCGGCAATCTGCCACGATATCTCCACTCCTTTCGTTTCCTTCGTTTCCCTTGTCCCGCTGGATGAAACAGACGGGAAGGAAAAGGAGAGAAAAGGTCGCGGTTTCCCGCGATCGTTAACACGCGCAGACGCAGGCGTGAATAGATCGTAACCTTAATCATAATTCTTCCCGATCTGCACGTTTCCAGGTTTAAACATTTCCAGCAATTAGCCCGCAATTTCTGCTAACGTGCTTGTTATTACGTGCATCGGCCAGCCCCCTTTAGCCAGGTAATTACACATCAGCATTCGAAACGCGCCAAAGATTCGTGTTCTGCCGCGTTAACCGGTATCCGCCGTTGATCATTCGTTCCTATGTCAAATATGTGGCTGCTCGGTTCGCGACCTGCCTTTCAAGTCGTTATAATTGAATCAGTTTCACGCGGCCGCGCAAAAGCAGCCGAGCGCGTTTCTGTTTGCAATAGATGCCGATTATTATCTGCGCCAAGTACACGCGTCGATTTCAAAGTATAAATTTCTCGGACAGTTTCATTTGTAAGAGTTCTTTCACAATCACAACGCACAATCAGAATCCGAGAGTAGAAGAATCGACGCGAGACGGCTCTCTAATTTTCCCTCATATATTGGAGTAAAAGTAAATAATATCGATCGCGCATGTACAAGAAATCGCTGGCAATCGTTGTTGTATCGATCGTCCTGCCGTTGGTCGCCGGTCACCGGCGCCGATTTCTCCGCAGGTGTTCCGATCCGTGGCTGATCGTCGATATTCTTTTTCAGGAAGATCGATGGATCACGACTTATATCACGGCTACACCTCGGGTCGGTACATTGTTACTCGCATTAAAACCTCTTCATCCAAACTTTCCCTTTTTTTTTTTCTTTTTTCTTTTCCTCTCCCGTTCCATAATATTAATGCACAATTTAATCTGTCCTCTCTTCTGAACATCGATACCAGCGTTACGTTCAATTGTATCCCGTACGCTTCTGTGTCCAAAAATTTCCGGTGTAACTTTGCAAGTTCGCCCGACAGATGGAAAAATCGTCCGTTGAAACTGTCGTTGAACGCGAGACAGACAAAAGTCTGCAAGATTTCGACATCGAGGAAATTTCGTGTACGAGTGACGAGAAGATCGAAACTTCGCGCTTCGTCGAAAGCCGGAGGATTAGCGATGAAACGGCGTTACGAAAAGCAGTGTAGACGAGCCGTGGAAGATTAACGCCATTTGCGAACGCGCGTGAAAGCGGCTGTTCGGGGCACAGGTGGCGAAACGATCGCTTTTACGTCGAGCCATTAAAATCGGACTCGATCGTGCCGCATAATGGGATCGATTTGTACCAGCCAGCAGGTAAGCAGAAATCCACTTACGCCGAGGACCGACTTTTCAGTTCGCGAAACCTGTCGTGCGTGTTTCCTCGCAGATAAATTGGCGATAAACGAGATTCGCGTCGCGTCGTCGTTGTCCCTAATCGCGAAACTGTGACTGACTTTCGGGGTTGACGTATATTCTCTAAATCTAAAATACTGCAGCTCTTTTTCTGTTACAGGGTGACTGTTAATCTTTATGTCAGATGTACATATACGTATATATGCGTGCTTGAGCTTAACGACACCCTAGTGACTAAATTAGGCATTCATGATTGTAACAGTCTTCTGTCTCTGAACAGAAGCAATACAACAGCAAACACGTGTGTCGCTATTATATAAAATAAAACACCTCTAAAAGGTAAAACCCACTGCTGTATTTACACCGTCTAAAATCATCATTTCCGAACAAATATCATATTTCTGACTGCTGTTGCTCGTAAATTCTACAATCCTTCAAAATCCTCCAACTATTATTATTTCCGCGACAAGAAAGTTTCAATGGTATCGACAGCAGCAGTGATTCGCGAAATTGCGCCGAATGCAGTTGGCGAGGAACGGTGGAAGGCATTGTGGAAGGTTAAAGGGGGTTGGGTCAGATGCATGGGTGTATCATTACTAGGCTGACCCCTCCCGCGATTGATCTTTCAGAATCTGGAGCAGACCGTTTCACATGTGAAAGGATACCGGTTGTGTCAACGCGTAATTATTGTCTGCGCTCGCGGATCGGGTCGCAGCTCGCGGAACGGACAATAGTTACGCCGTAAACGCGCGCTGGTACCCGAGTGAAACGTCTTGTAGGACACCAAAGCCGGTCACGAAACGAAGTTTAGAACAGAAACCGCGCCGCTGCCTGCGGCTTCCTCCAGACCTTGCCTCGATATATATATACTGGGAAGACGGAATTCCACTGGCAATCAGCTTATTTCCCACCATCGACAGAGTTTTTCATTGGAACAAGAAATTTCCCAACAATCGAGACAAGTTGAGTTCGGCAAAGTGACGATGGCCAAATCGTCGCGGAGTAACGTGTACGTTCAAACGAAGGAGGGAACGCTCGTGTGCCATAAAGAACTTTTCTATTAGCCTGGCATGATTCGCGGACACGAAGGGAGTAACTGTCGACAGTCGCTACTCGGTAATGCCAACAGAAATTACTGCTATTAGCGATTGTAACGTTGCAAACGGGCAACGACGAAAAGGCCGAACGTCTTAACGAAAGGCTTAACGATACGTTCTCGCTAGATGTGAAAACAAATCTATAATTTTCACCGTTGAAAAAGCGTCTCGCGTGTCGACTGGAGACAACAACAACAGCACACTGGGCCCTGATCGACTCGGGTAATTTTACATAAACGCAATTATCCTTTTACCGCTGTAATTGCTCTCGTAACGAAGAGATACGAGCAGCCGCCTCTTCTTGGTCGAGTCTACTACCGAATGTATCTCGAGTCCGATCGAGATCGTAGCGAAACGATGGCACGCGGTGATCGATCGCGTTTTGCATGGCTCAATCGCGACTGTCTGCACTAAAATCGCGTCCCGGATTACGTTAGCCGGAGGCTACGGGGTTCATGCTGAATTTTAATTCACAACTGGCAGAGGGTGTAATTAGAGAGTAGCGGCGGGACTTGGGCAATTGTTTCCAAATGAAATCGCGAGTCGTGATCCCGCCACACGGTTCCGTGAAAGAAAACACGCGGCAAAAGAAAGAGATATGCAATGCTTGTCGATCCTAATGCCCCGCGGCTTGTGGAAACGCGTCATATTTAGCCAACCGACTGAAAAAGAAAAAAAAAAAAAAAAATAGGAGCGAGAGGATAGAGTTATGGATACTGAATCGATTTCGTGGAACTGCGACTGGAAATTTCCCTCTGCAAGCGCAGGATCTTTACAGGACGATTACAAAACCTACGCACGTGCGACGTATACACACGCGAGCTGAACTGCCGCGCGGAGTTCAACCTTCGAGACCCGGAGTCGAGCACCGATGTCGACGTAACGATTTGACCGGTTCTAGTCGTTAATCAGCTGGGATAGCCTGGTGGTGGGTATCTAATTGACGGCTAATTGAAGCGGACTGTTAAATGAGAAACACGATAACGAACAGTACCAGGATTATTACAAAACGTTCTTGCAACAGCGTGGCCACCGATACGAACGAAAGATACAAATGGCCGTGGTGATTATGATTTTCTGAAACGCAACGATGACGAACGTCCGATGGAATTTTCGACGCATTTTTTTTTTTTTTTTAACGCGGAGACAGATGAAGAATCGCCAGTATCGCCTCGTTCAGTCGTCGATCAGACGCGCTTGACGTCCCTTTTGATAAATCGAAAGTGGAGTCAGGTGCTTCGTTCGTCCTTCGTTTCGTTTTTTCTTTCTTTTTTTCAAAAGAGAGAGAGAGAGAGAGAGAGAGACCGACCACATATGTGGTTTTTAGAACAGAAAAACACGCGACACCAGAAGCGGAGAGAGCAGAGGGGTCAGATCCACGTTCAAGACACTTCACGACTTATCTTTGCATCTGTCCTACTGACAGATTGTTTCCCGAAGCACGAAAGCGTGCCAAGCACACACGCGTCTGACTATTTCTGTTCGTCGTCTTGGAGCAGCAGGATTCTGAGAGGACACCGAAACGTGCCCAAGTGGTGTGTCTCGAGCCAAGGTTCACCCGAGGTTTCCCAGTACCCGGAAGAAAGAAAATAGAAAACGCTCGTTTCTGACAGATTTATCCTTTCCAAGTCTGAGATCGTGCGCGTACAGAAGAAGGAATTAGAAAAGGAATTGGTTGGTTGGAAATTTGCAAGCACAAAGTTCGAATTCCCGACTGTTTGGGAAGGAAAAGTCGGAGAGAAAGAAATATATTTCGGCGAGAAATCTCCTCATTTTCGATAAATCGTCGGCGTCTTCCACGTCGGTGAATCGGGACTCGGAGAGTGATTTATACCGGCTCGGGATGAATCATCCTCGTCGGCAAAAGGAGCCGGATAAGTATATAACCGTGTGTCGATGCCGGGAGATTACCAAGATCTGTGCTTGATACGCGCCCGACGTGGAAGTGTGTGGGTGCGACGACCAAGCGAAGGAGGATCGGCTGTACATTTTTCCTTTGAAACCCTCGGTCGTTCCCTCCTCGCCTGCCTCTCCTGCGCTACGGAGAAAGTTAGCGTATACACGTGAAAGCAGCTCGTATAATCTCGCGAGGAGGACTCGCCTTCGCTGCCGGTCTCCGACGATCGCGTCAGGGATCGAGTCGAATATTCGACTTCGATATATCTGCTTTGGTATCGGCGAGCACCTTGATGCAGATACCAGGCAAATAACAGACCTCTGCAACGCGCGTACAACTGTACAATCCAAGCGTACGTTTATCTCGCGTTTGCCCCGAGATTAACGTCATCTCATTTCGCAAATACGGGACACCGATTCGTCCGAATTCGATCTTCGTTGAATCGGACGATAAATCGAGCCTCCTCAGCCTCCACGCAGCTCGAGCAATTAAGAGAGGCCTCCCAAACTCCGAAGGCGTTTCCAGGCTATTGAGGAACGATCGCCGCTATTGGCGATACAAAGGCGCCGACACGAGCCGAACGAACGGTGGAAAATCGAAGAGAACGCCAGTGGCTCCTTCGGGAACACGGGCTCGTTGTGTAGCAAGGACCTGCTCCGACACACGCGTTTCGGTTTAAGTTCCCTGCAGCGGCACCTGGCGTCGAGTCCTTGAACCTTTGGGGCCGCGCCTTCCGGGTACGATCAGGGACCCACACACCCACACATCGGTACACCACCGCCACACGTACACACGTGTTTCTCTCCCCCGCACCGATGCCGGAGAGCAGTGGCGTAGCCAGTATGTAAATCAGTTCGTTCCTTCTGCCTCGCCTTCTGACTAGCAGACCGAGCAGAAGGTTGGCGAGGATGGAACGAGAGTTTCCAAAGAAGATTCGCCTTCTTTGATTCCAACGGGCAAACGTCCAGACTGATCGATAGTGAACAGAAACGATCGATTCGGGAATTCAAAGATTCGATGATTCAAAGGTCTATCCACCGATAGATGCGTTTTTTTTTTTTTGACTCGTTTTTAATCGTAAGTTTGATACGTGAAAAATCGCCCACGATACTTTACGTTTCATTTTTAACAGTTCAATTGATTATGATGACTCGCGAGATTCTGATTTCTTCGATAGCTGAGTTCGAGGAAGAAGAGACGCCAATGGGGAACACCCTGTGGCACGCGCTATCGCAGGGAAACACCCTCTCGAGCGGGATTTAGACGTCATGTACGGAACTTTGCTCGTTTCCTGGCATGCACTTTCCGACACGACACGTGTCTTGCCAGCCATGCATTCGAAAAGTCGCAGGGAGAAAATGTCATTTATCAAGAAGAGGAAGAAAACGAGGCAGCGAATAAAAAATCCCTTCGTTTGCGCAATCAACCAATCGTATAGAAATCTTCAACTGCTCGGAAACAAAATGACCGGGCGTTTCGATGAATTCAAAGACAAATCGAGGTAAATGATAATGTCAACCTGGTTGCTCTTTCTCCCGGCTTGCTTTCGGGAATGCCGCCGCGTTCGGTGGAACACGCAGGCATCGTGCCAGCACAAATGAGCGCGATGTTCCGTCCGGTCGACGTGAACCCTTGGTGCATGTCGCGAGCCCACGCCCAGAATTCTCGATCCTCTCCATCACTCCGGCCTCGCCAAATGATATTGTTGTCCCGAAATCGCGACGACGCAACGACAGGATCGCGGCCAAGAACGAGAATTCCCACCGCTCGTTCCGTAAAACACGATGTAAAGTCCAATGTACAAGAAAGAAAATTGCTCCAACGATTCTGCGTAGAATCTCTTTTCAGGATACGTAATTTTTTCTTTTTTTTTTTTTTTTTTTTTTTTGTGAGAAACTAACTCGTGCGAGATCGGGAGAGAGATCGAAGAATATATATACAGTTTTCTGTCTGAAACTTTCACTTTTTAAATAATTGCAGAGTACGGGAGGAAGTAGATTCCCGAATTGAGTAGCCAAGTAATAAACGACGGCCTGTGAGAAGCTCACAAACATCAATGTATTATACGAAATAGAGCGATCTCCTGGGAGCGTCGGTTTCACTCGCGAGCCTCTTTATAGCCTCATTGTTTTCTAGTCTGTGGCTGTCGTTTGGGCGTGGAGATCGTATCGACTCGATTCGCGTGTCGCGCCCATCCTCTCCGTTGATTCGACAATGTCTGGAGCACGGAAGCTGAAAAGGTCACGGAAGACACCTAAGTGGAAATGCAAATAAATTACGCGACGGCCGTGGCCACGATTATTGCACCAGGCTGCCACATAACCGTCCATTTGTAATTATAATGCGGCAATTAGAAGACTGTCGTGATCCTGAGAGATCTAGCGGCCCGATCGCAAGGACGATTACCATCGAACCGTCGTGTATACCTGATCCTAAACTTAATCTTAAATGTAAAGTCTCCTCCCTTGTTTGACCCGCCTGTTGCCGCTAGGTCTTGGGAAACTAGGAAGAGAAGTTGTCCTCGCCGTGTGTCAATTTTTTTTTTTTTTTTTTTCAATTGCACACTCCGTTGTGTACACCAAGAAGCGCCGACTGATTGATGAAAGCCGACCTAACGACTTGCTTAGGATCTTACGACAGTTTCAGCCAGTTGATTGGTCGTAAACCGAATCCTCGAAGCTAGGGTCTGGCGTTCGTTGGAACGTTCGCTTCGAGAATTAACGGATGTATCGAGCGAGGTGAAACGGAGAAGAAGACGATATCCATGTTACATATTACGTTGTAAGATTTTCTTTTTGTTCTTTCAGAGCTTTCCTTTACACTTTGGACCGATTCAACGATTTCCTCCGGCGAAGCTTTTGCAACCTCCCACCGAGATTTCACGGATATCCCCCTTGGGCTGTCCGTGGAGAATAGCGCAAGGAGAGAGTGGTTGCGCACTCGTGGTGTCGGCGAGCACTTGGGGTCTTAACGCGATGCACTTACGAGCACGTGCCTTCGGAGCGTAGGTGATTCGATAAAGGCGATTCTCACGTGCGTGTACGTCTCAATGGTGGTCGAAGGATGAGACCAGCGAGTTGAAGAAAGTGGAAAAAGGAAATGGAAGAGAGTAGGAAGGAGACGAAAACTCCTCGAAAGGGGAACGGAGCAAAAGAAGGCGCGAACACACGGTATAAGAGGGAGGTTTTATGTAAAACGACATTCCACGTAGTGGTGTCTACTCAATCCTTATCTAAAGCAGTTATATAGAGTCGTTGGGAGTCGCGCCTTCTTCAGAAGGTAATGCACGCCCGGCTTCGGCGCCGCTCTCGCTTCGCGTTTCCCCTTTCTCGCGTCGCTGACCACTTTGGTTCTCCTTTCCACGGACAGTCTATCCTCCCTTACCGTCTAGTCTATCGGATTATTCCTTACTCACACGTACATGAGTGCGTGTACGTCCGTGCGTGCACGTAACAGCAACAAACATTGTACGCAGCCAGAGTATTTACCTAGAGTGCTCCACCCGGTATTCTATCTATCTACCTTTCTGTCTCTCTCTCTCTCTCTCTCTCTTCTTTAGACGTTCTGCACGTCTCCTCCTCCCGCTGACCCTTGCTCAGCGGCTTTAGAACGCGCCTAGAGGGTTATCGAAACGTAACGAAACGTGGCCGAAGAGCAGGCTGCGATCAAGCCGTAACGCGGCTACGCGGATGCTTCGTCCCGATAAAGATATCTTTGGTTAAGGTACGACTCTAACGTGGGCAACCACGGGGCTCTGGCTTGTTCCGCCGTTTCCAGGTACCTGTAGTACCTGTAACGCTGCACCGGTGCATCGTGCACGCGGAACTCGAGCCACGAGGCCAGATAATCCCCCCCCCCTCCCCCCTCTCCTCGCCTCTTCTACCACGGAGAAAAATTACGAGAGCACTTTTCGCCTGGCTTGTACGCGAACCACGAACGGATCTGTAGCATCGATTTCGAATCAATTAACTTTCGAACCCCGGCTAACGAGAACGAGAGAGGGAAGGGGGAACAACGAGGAAGAAGAGCGGCGTACACCCGCGAACACAGGCCAGATACGGAAAGCTGGATTCGATGCCAGCGAGATGGAACTACTACTTAAACCAGGCTCTGGGTAGATCCTCGTCGATCGTAAATATCGCGGTCGGCCCCGGTAGTTGTAAAGCCACGGCAGGTGATTAAATAAGAAGAAAGACATCATTTGTCGCGTGTATCTGAACCTTGATCGGGCCTGTTTTACGACGTTCGGGGTCTTCGCGTTCGTTCGACCAGATAGAGGGAAACGTTCTCGCGTGGGGTGGAGAGACACGCTCAAACGGAGAGAAAAAAGAAAAAAAAAGGAAGAAGAAGAAAAATCGTCGCCCTCGATTCGATTCGATTCGACCAGAGTTGTCGTCTGCTGGGCCCCCTCGGTTGCAGAAAGGCGTGTCAGTTAAAGAAAAGAAAAAATGAAAGAAGGAAAAGGTTGCAGATTACGCGGCGAATGCAGCTTTAGTGGCATCGTAAACCGGTATCTTTACCGCCCGGACGCCCACGCGTTCGAGCCAACTATCCTAGAGCGATCTGCCTATCAATCCGACGTGAAAACTCGGTTTAACACTCTCGCGCACTTACTCGTGACAACCACGGAGAGTGGCCTCGGCCTTACCTGCTCGCTCGCTCGCTCTCTCGCTCGCGGTGAGATTATTTCGCGTCTCCGCGAGATCGCTAACGTCGAAACTTGCAAACTTTGTTGCTCTTCTCGGAACTAGAGGCGAGGCGAGAGACACGATCGATTACGTGTACCCCGTTCATTCAGTCACGTCGTTCCAACGTTACTGTTACGCTCGAGAAAGGAGACGCACGATGATAACAAACGCATGTTTCGAGCAAACCTCGAAACGAGGAATATCCGCGTCGCACGGTAGCGGTACGGACGTGTTTGGCGAAAAATCGTTTGCGTTTCTCCGGACTGAATTTTCTCCAGAAGCAGACAGGAAAGGAAGCAACGCGCAACAGTGTGCACAGGGACACCTGTGCCAGCGAACCGGATGTTCCATTGACCATTGTCCAATCCCGTGGGCGGTACCGTCTTAGGAAACGTAACTCAACGAGACTTTAAATAGAGTTTAGTTGCATCCAGTCAGGAGGCAAGATCGACGACTCATTGTCGGAGGCGCAGGTCTTTCAACGTTATGGAAGAAAAGAAGCTATGTCGGGTGAAGGAATTTCCCATGAAATTTTCGTACAAATATCGTTTGAATTTCCGTTTATTTCTCACCGAGGTTCGATCGAGCTGAACTCGAACGTTGGAAAATAAACAGACTGCTTCCATAGGAGCGTTCTAAGGAAATGTACCTGCTAGCCTCTGGAGGCTCGTTGGAAGATCTCGACGATGATCAAGTTCGGAATTTTACGCGTTGCCGGCGAATGAAGAACACTGGCTAAACGTTGGACACGGTGTTAATGGATTGGTTCTACGCTGCAGCGTAGCAGCGCGTGGACCGTCTGTTGGGTCTCGATTGCACCACTTACACTCCGAAAAGAAAGCGAGACGCGTGCGTCTGCGTTTCACGGTTTACCGAAAAATTAGCCATTAATTTACGCCCGGTCTATAGTCCGAGGCCTGTTCCTCTCCACCTAATAAATAGCCTGCCGCGCTAATCGGAGCCCACATGGTCCTTTTTTCCAAGGGGATTGCCAGAATTTCGGAACGTGTCTAGAAGAAAAGTGCGACAGATGATCTATACCTACCTAGCCACGTGCACAACACGAATATTTGTCCATGCGATTACTACGATCCTTCTACACCTCCGGACTGTTCCCTCCTGGCTTTCCTCGTCCCTTGTCTGCCTTGGGAAAATATTGAGAGATTAGCTGACGAATTAGAAAAACTGCCGAAGAGCTACACTCCACTACAGAAACTCGATAACTCGATAACTCCCAGTAAGACTCGCTTGCACGAACGAGTAAATACCAAACGAATTTTACAAATTACGATTGTTCTATTTCGCACAGGACCCGTAAACGTTGGACCGTGCATCTATAATTGCGTAATTCGCAACGTTGCCGCCACTTGTCGATTCGCCAGCGTCGTTAGTCAGTAAATTATCGCGGAACAAAGCTCGAGAATCTCCCGTTTTCTATGCTCGTTTCATCGCATGATTTACGACGAAGCAGTCATGACCTCTCGCGACAAGGCATTAACAATATCCTCGGCATGCTGCGTGCACGAGCCAAGCGGATCATCGATGGTTGTTGTTTCATCCGCCTCGTAACTTTCATCGTAATTACGCGTTTTTACGACTGGCTAGAAGCAGCGAGTGCTGCTTGGCTGGCGCAGGTGCGATAGAGATCTCTTTCCAGCGAGACCACCGGCGCACGTACACGGTCCTGTAACCACCTGAAGCAGCGCGGCGGTGCCTTGACGGGGCTCGTTCCATTAGCCATCGGCGTGCGCCGTAAGACCTCGCCTCGCCGAGAGATAACCCCTTCTGTCGGCGCGTCGAAATATTTTAATTCCCCGTGGATGGAAACGCCTCGTTCTCTCGCCTCGTCCGCGCTAACTCATCCGCCGTGTCGGCCGAACAGCCCGAGCCAACCGCCCGAACCAAATTACGATCCTTCGCGGCGAGAACGAGGCGTGGTTTCCTCGTAAATTCCACCGCTGATAAAAGGATACCGTGGAGACGGCACATGCTGGGCAACCGTGCGTCGCGCACACGCGGCGGTGGTACACGCTGGCCCGATTATCCAGGTCGAAGACTGTTTCTTTTTCCAACGTATATGCTGGAGCAACGAAGGTTGCCTAGAACCAGCACGATCCCCTCCCACCCCGTGTCCATTTTTCCACATTGCTGAATACAAGCTATGCCCCCCTATCGATTAATTCTAATCTCGCTCGACCGATTTTCTCAGGTTCGACAGGGTCGCTGATTACGTATTTATACGCGACATTATCATGCGTGTAATAGACCGACCAACGCGTTCTCTCTTTTTCTCTCCCCACGTTTCTCGATCGGCGTGATATTTGCACGTGACAGAAATCGAATTGGAAAGTTCTCGAGGTGCGAGATAACAGAGGAGTTCGTTTGACATCTACACAGTCGATGGGCCAAACGTTTCCCCCCATCTCGGTACACGCGAGGAGGCCTACCCGCGCCCATAGATACCCTTGGTTGAAGGTGCTAAACCATCGACGACGTTTTTCATTGGTTTTAATCGAACTGGACGAAAGATTTGCTAGTTTGAAGAACAAATCAAAATTCTTTATTCTAATTTAGAAATATCTTTGTCAGTTCATTGTCTAATTTAATTGATGAACAAGAAAGAAAAGCAATCCATCTGTAAAGATACGTATATGTACGCAAGGAGAGACAAAACGTATGCTCAAAAAAAAAAAAACAATAGTTCATAGACTCGAGTCTAGAGGAAATCAGTTTTCTCAGTTAATAATTTTGTAGTTTCGAGAGATAACGGAATGTGTTACAACGAGATACGTATGTGTAGAGAATATAGTTAGTTGGTATATGTAGTTAGCTACATCTACCGCAACGGAGCGACCACGATGCCACCCGATGAGACCCGTTGTTGCGCAACGCTTGAAACGGGCCAGCTCGTATCACCCCGCTTGCACGCTGTGTCCTCCGTCCCTTCGGCGCATCTCCATCCCTTCAACCAAGATAAACAATGCGCCAGGGATTCTCGGGCTCCTCGAACAGGATATGGAACTTGAGAAGTCGGCTGGAAAACGTTTGTGCTCGGTTAAACGGTCGGTGCACGAGGCGTAGAGGATGAGTACCGACTCATAACGTTCGCGCGTATCTCCTCCTCGTCGGTGTGCGCTGCTCGAGAGAGAGAGATCCCGGATAAGATGGCGCCGTGGGTGGCCTACTCGACCGGTAAGTAGTAAACGCCGAAGCGGACACGTAACCGCGGCCACGAGTTGCGCTCACACTCGCCTTTTTCTCGCCTAACTGCTGCTCGCCGCGGTCACGCTGCCCGGAGAAACGGATCGAGGGCAACTCTCGCGATCGTCTCTGATCGTTCGCGCCTCTAACATGCGCCTCGATTTCGACAGGACACTGGCTACGAAGCCACCGAACTTGCGTCGACTTGCTGTAACAACTGATCGCGAATTCTTCGAAATTCTTCGCGAATGCGAAGTTGTCAAAATAACCAGAGCCTGCTCAAATGAAGATTTCTCTCGTTTGAATCTTCGTCGATGGGGAAGGAGGATCTAGCGATCCCAACTCGACGCGCGACGAATATTTACTCCCGAGAATGAACCTACGCTCGAGGATCATCCCTACGGCGAGTATCGCTCTACAAACACTCGTTGCATCGGCTGGATATCCGAGATTGGCGCAGGTAGATGGAACCTGTCAGTGCACGGCATATAATTACAGGATATTTAGTGGGCATTCGGGTGCACCTGTGAGGAGGTACCCACTCAAGGTGATCCGTATGGAAGGTGAGAGGGGTTTAGGTACACGGGGCATGGAATAAAATAGCCAGGCGTAGGCGAGTGTCCGGTTCCCTTTGTGTCCGCTACCTGTCTTAAGACATCGCCTGTTCCTCTCCTCTCTTTGCTCCTCCTCCTCCTCCGCATCTTCCACATCTTCCCCTGCATCCTAGTCTTCCTTCTTTTTCCTTGCACACGCGTATTTACGCGGAGAGGAAGGGAGGAGGCCAGATCCTTTGATAGCACGGCGTTCCTGCCCATTCGTCAGACATTTGATAGCCTCACGTGGGAGCCGCGGAATTCCTCGGTGGTGGCTACCTTTATCCTACCCCAGGCCCGTACCTTCGAGCGTGTCAGGTACGTGCGTGCTTGGTTCCTAGCGTCGATACTCCATCTCGATACTTCATCGAGCCATCTCATCCTTTCCTGCGTCCTTCCAACATCGAACTTCACCGTGGAACGCGAGAAACTTCCATCTTTACCACCGAGCGAACTCTCGTAACTCTCCGAGAGCTACCAGATTTAGTCGCGCGCGAATTATTGCGACGCAGGCAACTCGTACGCGTACCCGCTGAGCTACACCACACACACCTACATACAGCGCCGAACGCTGCATTTTCCAGGAAAACGCAGACGCGGTACATTAACGGCGCACAAAAGCCGTTTGTTGGGGAACAACGAGATTTCAGGTCCGCTTCCGCTCGTTCTATCCCAGCTCTGCGTTATCGCTTGATAAATAATCGGGAATGCCAAAGTAACCAGGCGGCCGATTCATCGCGGCGAAATAATTAATGGCAAGCGTACCGAATCGGCGGAACCGGCGGGCGGAACGTAACGGGCGACGTTCGTCAAGCTGTATGTACGTATGTACGTACGATGGTGGATGCTGCGTGCTGGAATTTGCATAGCGGTTATCATGCCGCGCGACATATGCTAGCGACTACCTAGAACCAGCTAGGGACTACCGCCAGTTTGCGCCAGTGGACACAGCCACGGAACGCATAAATAGGAGCGTACGCATAATGCGCGTAATATATTTGTAGATCGCCGTGATACAGACGCGATGTACCGACGCGGTGGCGTACCGCACGATGAAGCGACGCGATCACCGTGCCGCCACGTCGCGCTACGGTGCGCCATAACCTCAAGGGAGAATCGCGTTCGTCTCTGTTTCGCTCGTAGTGGCCATAGGACGCCACTACGAGAGCAACGACGAACACCGCCATGTGGTGGGAGACGGCATATGGGCACGCGCCCAAGATCTGATAAGGTCGGCCTCTTCAATTGACTACAATCATAGGGGTTAGATATTAACTGGCTAGCATTCTTGCGCGCGGGATCCTTGCCTGCCACCGGCCAACGCCGCGGGAATTTTCGCGTAACGAGAACCTGCAATTGACGGGGTGAATTATCGTGATTTCGATGAGAAATCCAGTCGTTCGTCGCCGATGGATGTCGTAGCTGCAAGATAAGGGGTTTCGATGCTCGTTAACGCATAGATTTTAGGTAACTTGTTACGTGTTCGACGTTAGAAAAGCGTCGTATCACAATTTTTTTGACGAATGCGCACAGTTGGTTTGAAGGAAAATCGCACAATTTGTGCGATAGGCTTGTTAACTCATCGAATCGTCTATCGAGCGTGTATCTTCATTCATCGAACGGAAAGAGTTTTTACAGGGGACGAGGCACGAGAAGAACCGGTTGACGGATCGATTGGCCGTGCATCGTCATCGACAGACGACGACATCGAACGAGTTAACGAAGGGGTCGGATTCATTAGAATCAATTTCATGCCCAATATGGTAGGCTTGCCTGACCGGCTGCTCCTTGTTTTTGTCAAATTAATTGGCCTGCAATTACCGCATTAGTCAGGTCGAGCAAGGAACGCGAGCGTTTCTCGTGTCAGTTGGCAGCGCGCAACATGCTGCAACTGAAACCGCGACACGTAGCGACGACACGCAGTGCGTTTCTGTTCGTTAAAAAACGAGGCGGGCACGCTCGAGCAGGGAAACGACGCTGGTCATCCCCTTCGCATGTAGTTGAATTATCGCCTACGAAAGGGATCGAGCGGCTGCGCAGGCGCGCAACATTAAAACCAATTTGGAAATTAGTCGAACCAATTTCGAAGCAACGCGACGGTAATTTAAAATTTCAAGCGGAGAACGTTGAAACGAGCCGAGCGACCAACTTGAATCTCGTATTTCCACGCGGCGGCGTGCATTTTACGAGCATTCTTGCAGGTTAGGTTGTTCGCGAGGAGAGCCTCGCCTCGAGGAACAATTCACAGAAATCAATCGCGATCTACCTTTCCACGAAGGACTCTTTTCTTCCGTGATTGAGTCCTCCATTAGAATTTTGCCCCGCGGTGGCTCCGGCATTAAACGGCGTCTCTCACGACGGGGCGAGAGAGGTGAAACGGAACGAAGAATAGCGGCGTGGCTGTCGAGAAAATCCAGCTGTGGAGCGCTGCCGTTTCGTGAAAATATTCCCGAGGAGAGAGCCTGCGAGGTATCTCCATATTTTCCCAAAGATCCGTCGAAACACCTCCAAACAAGCCAAACCCGAACGAGAATAGAACTGCGAGGTTGCATCACCGATGCTCTCCCAACGGAGAAAGGAGCTCTATCGCTCTCGCGATCCCCGGTTGCCCCCGGGATGCACGAGAAAAATCCCACAGTTCGAGATGCACGAGAGAAAGAAAGAGAGACATCGTACCTCTGATTGGTATTGGTCGACACAGCGATTCTGGACAAAGCACCTTGCATTGTGCCGCTGTCAAAGCCGGAGGGTCCACGCTGGCCCCCTGATTCCAATCGTAACGAGATTATTGTAGGCGTTGAGCCATAGAGAATGCCCGTGCAGTCCCACAATGAGAGTCCCAGAATGTATCCCCCGGTCCCTTTAAACGCTATTGCCATAACTCCTCTATGTTTTCCCCGTCTCTTTCACCTTGCGTACACAGCTTTTTTCCTTCGTCCTCTTGGCTGCTGAATTCCAACGTTCTGTCAAAGCACCGGAAGGCGAGGACGCTGCCAACCTATTTCGTATATATAAATAGAGAGAGAGAGAGAGAGAGAGAGAGAGAGAGAGAGAGACAGCGCGAGTATCCCGCGATCGAGACAGCGGAGAATGGCGAAGAATATTTGCGCGGTGATGCAGTTTCGGTTTGGGTCACCATGAATCCGGCTTACAGCGCGTAAAATATCGGACGAGCGACTTCACTGGCGACTTTTTTATTACCCTCTGGTCGGATTAACGGTTCCCCGTCTCTCGATCCTTGCGCTTATCTTCCTCGTCCCCGTATCCTGGATCACTCGAAAAATATGGAACGGCCTCGCGGAACAAGCTCGAGGTCGACCCCCGAGTGCCGGCGTGGCACTGATTTTATGTACCTACCAGTAAAACGAGCCGTATTTACGCGCTGATTATGAGACACGTTGACGCCGACGCGTTGACAATTACCTCGTACGATTGAGCGTCTTGTTCGTTCGTACCAGAGGCCGATGCCGATTTAGAAATATAGAAATTATTGTTGTCGATACGGGCCAATTAACGTCACGTTCAGCCACCAGGCCACCTACTTTTCGTCACGTGCAGGCCACCAGGATACCATTTGTGAAAATGCTGCTGGCAGCGGTGTCGTTTTCGTGCCGAACGCGCGATTAGAGTACAGACTCGTTAGCCTAACCACGAGCCACTCGCTTTACCTGTTTGATCGTTCGCGGCAGGGGGTACTATAATTCCACCTTTACCATCCTCCGATGTCATCAAAAGACACGCGTGTTGTTCGTTAGGCATGTCAGTATAATCGTGACGAAAACTCCTTATCTTCTCGCCATTGTCTACCTGACTACTCCCTCCTCTGGCCAGATGACACCTTAACCGATCTTCCGGTCGAACCCCAGAGTTCCCCGTCTGTCTACCTCATCCGGCAGTACCGTTCGCTGGAAATGCATATCGAATGTGGTCTGTGTCCACTTTCTACGCCAGCAGTTATTGCTGCGGTGAAGCGAACCAGATAGATGAGTCAGCCAACGAGAAGCAGTCGACTCGAGAATTAACGAAACGAGACGAGGGCAAGGAAAGTGCATGAGAAGAACAGTTACCATTAGCCACTCATCTTCATTTTGCCATCTTTTTCTTGGGCGTGAATCTATGGCTAATTACGATTAATCAGATTCTAGAAAGTCACGGTAGTCTTTGACAGAGTGGACAATTATTGTTACCATTGTGAGTTTCGCTGGCGTTGACACAACTTATCGAGGAATAAAATTGTATAGGTTCGTAGGAGTTTTGTCGATTCTAAAGAGAGGTTGGTCGTGTAATTAACAATATTGAAACCGTAGAAACCTGATGTCGAACGTGTTCCGTCAGAACGACCCCCGCCCGTGCATGTCCAATTAATTCAATGAATGAATCAGCCCCCCACCTAGCCGTCTGACTCGCCATGTAACGTTTTAATGATGCGCCACGTCTAGGCCAGATGACTCTCGATGCTTATCTACCCTCTTGCCACCAGCAGGCACACCCCTGCAGCCGATCTCCCCCCGAATGGCATCGAGCACGTGCCGTCAAGGAAAAACGCACATGTGACGGAATACGAGCGATTACTCGGTGTCAACTGATGACAATTCGTTAGAAAGTTAACTTTTGGTTACTTCTACCGCTAAGCTCGCAAATGTTAATTACTCAATTACATTGGAAGTTTTCACGATTGATCTCACGAAGAACAATTTAATTATCACCTCGTACTACAATGCGAAGTATACCTACTGCTAAGAGAACAACTCAGAGTCAAACCCACCCTAAAAGACAACCTAATGGACAGTGGAACGTCATGAAACCTGCTACAATATCTGAAACACACCAAGATCTAACAACATATGAAAAATCCCTCCTTCTGATGTCGCTAATAACCCACGAAGTTGATGCAACATAAAATAATTGATTAAAAAAAGAAACAATTTAATTGACGTCTTTTAATTTCAAGCGTGACCCTTACCCCAAAAGGAAACGTCCCTTTCAACGCACTTTCTCTCCTGTTGCGTAACGAGCACTGAGAAAGGAGGAAATTTCGCGGCATCGAGGAGAGACAGGGTACAACCGCGATAATTTCGTCGACGGTGGTAATTGAGAATGACGCACGTCACCGTGTACGTCCTCGCGGCGCGGCGGCCTTTAAGATCTCGAAACGTCAAGGGTGGGCGTACTAGAAACGTCGTTGCACAAGATTATACGCACGCCCGTTATATAGTGCCAGAAAGGCGGGGGACGCAAGGAGAAACAGAAAGAAAGGGGCGGTGGGAGAGAAGAAGAGAGAAGAGGAGGCTGGCAGACACGCACGTGGTGCGGCTCACCTCGTGGAATACGTATTACCTCGGGGTGTCGGAATTATTGCGCCCGTGGGCCGCGGCCGAGCCGCAAATGGGACAGGTTGTTTCGCGTTGGTGGAAACGGCCGATAAATCGTGGAAATTAAATCGACGCCATCGGCTGCCGATAGCTGTTTCGCAGGCACGACGTACGAGACACGTCGGCCACAAAGAAAACCCGAGAACTGGTGGATTTCACCTTTCTGCCTGGCACACGAGCCTGGTATCGACCTGTTCGAACGAGATCTCGAAAGAGATCTACCTCTCGGGGGGACGCTGTTGTTTTTAGAAGCATTGGTGTGCAAGACTCGAATTGATACAAGACTCGTGTGGTATCAATTCTCTATCGAAACGACTTGTTACATAGAAAACTCTCAATTGTGAAAAAAAAAAAAAAAAACAAGACGATTTCCAAGAGATACTCAACATGGGATATTACTCGGACGACAAAGTAAAATATTCTCTGTTTGGAAGAAAGTACGGCAAGAGAATTTCCAACGACACGCGGTACGTTAGAACCTATAATAGTGTCTGAATTAGCAACGGATTAGTAAAACGGATTTGTACGGTTTGCCGAGGGAAGATGCAGCGCGATAGGGATGAATGTAACGAGGTTTTCCGTGAAGGTTCGCATGACGTTTCCATCACGAAGCGGCGTTGGTCTCGAAACCGTGGCCCTGACACCCGGCGCGGTGGCCTGTACGGCATCGCTCTCCGAGATCCCATCGTGTACAAAGGTACACCGGACATAGCGTGCGGAGTAAATGTTCCAATCGTCGTCGTGGCCTGTCCACAAATTATTCCTCGTGTTCAGCACGATGCGCAGCACGAGCTGGTCACACACACACACACACACAAACGCACACACATGTACACACACGCGTGCCACCATTCTCTCTTCGTGTGTGGATAGAGGTGCACGAGAGAGTTCAGCGGCGCCGGTTTCAACGGGTGCAGCGACTCTTCCACTCATTCCGAGAACCGAGAGAGTATCACGTCTTGGACTCGCAGACTCCGTCCTCCTGTCCCGTATGCCACGATCGGCCTAGCTGGACTCGAGATTCAGGGTCCACGGGGTGGCGAATGGACCCTGAATGGAGAGAGAGAGAGAGAGAGAGAGAGAGAACGAGCAGTCGAGTTAAAAGAAAGAACGAATGCAGGATGGAACTGCGACCGCGAGGCGGCGGAACACGAACCACGAGAGAGGAGACGACAGAAGGGGATGGCCGCAGTTGCACCACGTGTGTCCAAGTTGCCTCGTTTCGTTTCGTTTCGCCTCGCTTCGGGAGAGCAGTCAAGGTGCTCTCGTTTGTTCCTCGTTTCGAGTCGTGTCGTCGTTCGCGTCGTCAGGAGCTCGTGTGCAAGCCGGCCAGCCACAGCCACGCTCTCCTATCTCGCATCTACCGTCCACCTGTATTCCCCGTATTGTCAGCACGTGGAATTCCGTAGAAATTAACGATTGACCCCCGCGAGAGCCTCCTCCTTATCTGACTCGTTCGATCATCCTCTCTATAGAACGGGGCTGGCGAGCCTCGCCACGGAGAGGGTCTTCTCTCTCTTCTCTCCTCGAGCAGCCCTGCTATTCACGGCTGGCGATCGCAGATATTATACACGACGCAGTGGCTGAACGTGACGGTCGAATAGAATTTGAATAAGTATATCGTCGTTGCTTGACGCGGCCGGAGCTTCGAGGCGGGGCAATAATTAATTACCGAGCCGTTCTCGTTCTCGCGTTTAATTCGCCGACGAATCTCGCGCGAAATTCTGACGCGCGCAAATTACCAGACGAAATTCAAATCGTGCTCCTTGGCATTTCGCTCGTACAACTTGCAATAACCGTAGTAGGTCACTCGGTGATTTGCGAATGCGCGTTTCGGTCTTAATTAAATTTCTTGCCAGATGAGACGGTAGGAGAGCGTTCGCTGATTTTCAAAGTGGAATGAAACGACCGTGTCATTCTCGAGACTCCGCGCGATGGCAACGGTACGTCGCGATACGTTGCATCTCGCTCTAAAATGTAACAAGCCTCGCGAACCTTCGTGTTTTCGTCGCGTTATCAACGAACCGTATCGCGGGAAAGAGACACCAACTGGCGGGGTGAAGGCCTGATCCCCTGGGTGGAAAGCACTTGCACGTACGAGAATGACGACGTGAAAGTCGATGTAATAATCATTCGGATACGATTCCGCTGAGCAAATGGAAAGATCGAGACTCGCGCCTCTTTTTTTCTTTCTTTTCTTTTTTTCCAAGCGAAGACACATCCGAAATACTTGCGAAACGTTCCATTTCGAGAGTGAAAAATGTTTAAAATAAAAATCCGACGCTAACGTGTTCAAATAAACGTCCAAACTCTCGTTCTTCCCTCCAAGAGCAACAAAGTGTTGGAAAAAAGCACCTGTTTGTCGTACGTGGGTAGAGAGAGGCAAGGAAGAGCCCACGATTTGTAGCGGCGAGGAGGACGAAGTCGTAACCCCGAAGAGGCGACCGCGCCCATATCGAGCGACAGCCCGTTAAGCCCACTCTGGACTCCATCCAGATATCATCGCGAATGCTAAACAGAAGGGCGACTTCCCTCGTTCGTTCTCCTCTCGATACCACTCGACTCTCATGCATCGAGATAACTTTAGCAGCGACGTCGCGCTGACCTTTCTGGCAAAATTGCAATGCAATTATCCGTAACTTCGTGCACGCTTCCTCCACGTCCACGTTCCACGTTCCACGTCGTCCTTTCCGTCGCGATGCGCGAGAGTCAACAGGCGGACGATCCCGTTCGGCGCGGAGAGGAAGAGAAGAAAATGAAAGAAATTCTGATTCGAAGTTGATTCGAAGTAAGTCGTCGATAAGACTCTCGATAAAGGCTCACCGTCCTTTAATCGGGGATGCTCCAACTTCAATTTGAATTTACAAGCACCACGGGGACCGCTGATGATCTTGCGTCGTTTCGTAAATCGCATCAACGGTACAGGCTATAAAAAATACATGTACACACACTTCGATGCTGCACTTCGCTGTAACTTCGGACAGCCAGCTCCGTTTGAATCTGTTTGAGCGGACGATTCTTCGATTCGTATGTGAATCGCGAGGAAGAGACGAGAAGATGGCGAGACTGACTCCGTTTAGAATCGGAGCGGTGATTTTTTTGAAAAGAAAATGAAATCCGTCGCGCGTGCAGCGTTTGGGTTAGGTGCAGCCACCTGCACCGGATATTTTTACGTCACGACGTGGGTAGACGAGGAAAGAAACGCGCATCTCTTTGTTTACGAAGCAAAACGTAGGCGGCCGCGGCCAGGTTTGCCACGCAGCGGCGTATGGTTGTCGTCCTCGTCGTCGTATCGTGGGCCAAACGCCCAGGAACGTATACAACGCGGCGCATAAAATGATTTTCAGTGGCCCGGCAGAGCAGGATTTTCGAGTGCCGATGTCGCTGATCCCGACCTTCGGAAGTAAAAGTTCCCCTCTCGCTTGATCTTCTTTTACGGCCCGATAAAAACCACGGACAAATCACTAATCGCGCTTTCGTTCGACGTAGGACGAAACTGAGAGGAAAGCGGAAACGAGACGTTCGAGCGAAGAAGACCGACGGAGAAAAATCGCGTCTTCGTTCGCGGCGAGACGTTCGCTTGTAAAATACGCGACGGTTAAAATAATGCCCGTACGAACTGTTTACTGCGTTACGTGGGCGTGATTAAGGCCTGTGGCAAACGAACCGTTCATTTTCACCGTCTGTCCGCGATTTTTTCTTTCAACATCTCCGCACCTTTCCGGTGTGTGTAGTTATTCGCAGGAAGGAGGCCGCAGGAAGAGACGAACGATGATCGTCAACGCTCGAACGAGGATATTGCGAGTAGGTAGGTGTTTCGTACGTGCACACGCGAGTAGGTACATACGTGGGCAAGTCAGGAAACGAGGGCACTCGAGGATATCACGGAGATCCCCCCCCCCCCCCCCCCCCCCCACCGCCCCTTTTATATTAATAGGGACAATCGAGCGTCTGTCACGGGACAATGGCCAAGACTACGCCCAGGAATCAGTTTCGTCGGTTCACTGGCGTCGGTTCACGTGAACACGCTTCGCGTAATACTTGCCCGTGATATAGACCTCGAAACTCTTGCGCCTCACGGTGGCGTACACGTGTCTCGTGTCTTCTCGATCTCCACCTATGCAACGTCGACAGAGAAGGCGCGTCCGGCGCACTTATCGCGTTAATTTCGCGCTACTTCGCGCTCGTGCCGCGAGTCCATAACACCGGGGCACACCTACCTACGAGGAAACAACCGCGTCTTCCTTTTCTTGCGCACGATCCTCGTGCCTGCATATTCAGCGAGTTTCCTTCGCGAAACTCGAAGCTGACCAAACCGTTTGTTCCTGTCATTTCATTTGCAACGGTAGCGAAATTATAATTTCTCCCTCTTTGTTCCATCAGCGTCTGACGGAAAGTGATACCAACGATATTCTTTTAACGTTTCTCAACGAAAAATCGCTCCAGCCGCGGAATGAAATTTTCACGAAGGAAACCTGCTCAACTGTAGCTGCAATGACAGGTTATATGGTAAAGATTGAAACGGAGCGCTCCGTCAGGTATCGAGAGGCATCGAGAGGGAAGCGGTGAGCGCAACGAGAGCGCATGGCTCATGTCGCGGCATCTTTGTCGGCAGGGCCGGTTCTTCATCATCGTTTTGCCGATACGAGCGAACCGTGCGAAAAAAGGAGAGAAGCAGAAGGACGAGGCGTGCCTGGAACAGAGACAGATGCGAGAAAGAGGGAACAGGAAGAAGAAGAAGAAGAAGAAGAAGAAGAAGAAGGAGAAGAGGAAGAAGAGGGCGGTAAGCAAGTCTTTAAGATGGTCCCGCGAGACGAACCTGCTCGCCTCTCTTTGCCGGTCGGATGGTGCTCATATATTAATTAGTACGAGGAGTCCGAGTTATTATTGGCTGGAAATTAATAGACCCTTCCGCGGATAAATAACCGGAGCCCCCCTGCCTCTCTCGTCTGAGGTAGCTCCGATCCGTTCCACCTTGCGTCACTGCAGGCTGAAGAAGGAACGAGAGAGAACAAGAAGAGGGAATAAGGGACGTGTTTATTGGCACGGGCCCGACGAGTTTCCTTTTGTCGAACAGGTACAAGCAATTAGTTTCGTTCGGATTCGTATTTTATGACGGCGCATCCAGCGCCGCGGCGACCCGTCCGCATCGTACCATCGCAGATATAACGAGAAACGCGCTGCTGCCCGGCCTCTATCAGGCGTAATGCTATCGTTCTTACGGCGAACAAGTTCAATCACGGCGTAATTATTCCTGGAACGATCCGACAATTAGTTTTCGCGTTAACGAGGAAATCAGTCTGTAACAAATACGAGGGAACTTTGATCATCCAGACTAATCACAACGCTTTACAATAATTTTCAATAACCAAATAATTTTTTTTTTTTTTTTAGCTATTTCTACAATATTCTTCCAGCTTTTATTCCTGCTTCTCGATCCTCTTTGCACGACACTGTTGCCAAATTTTTCTTCAATTGAGTGCATTGATATATCGCAATAATCGTTTTATTATACGTGACAGTACTGGCAAATTGAATACTCAATGTAATATCGTTTCGAGTGTCGAGCGTATAATGCCGTAGATATACGATCGAGCAGAGTGGTAGGTTGAATTCGATTTCCAACGATCCCTAATTAACACGTAGCGTATTCGTATCGACGGACATTCGTTCGATATTCGAATGGCCGAGTCGATATTCGAACGGACACGTATACGGGGGCTGAAATTTTCTCGATGACGAGGGATCATTAATCGCCATCGCGTCGGCGATGCACGAGCGAATATCGAATTTCCTGGCGCGCCCTCGACCGACCGATACCGACATTGTACCGACATCGAGATCTACGAGGCGCGAACTCGTCGGTATCATTTATAAAACCATTGTCCGACTTGACAAATGTTCCCCGAAGTCGAGTACAAGCGCGTACTCGGAAATTTATGCAACTTTTCCTTAAAACCCCTTTTTGCCCCTTCTCTGATGATCCGGTCTGATTAGCGAGCCCACGGTAGAAACGAGCGATCGAGCTTGTTCCAGGAAGTTTGCAGAATCGTTTAGCTGTCAGGCGATGGTTTCTAAAACGTTGCGGAGATCTCGATACCGTTACGCCGAGATTGCTGGTCCCGCTGTTTTGATATTTCAGATGGATTGTCGCTCTGACTCATCTGGGAAGTCCTGGGTGTTGATTGATGCGAGCGAATCCTTTGGTTATATAAAGTCGAGTCAATGAACAACAGCCAACAGCAAATCTCCTCGAACGGCGATCTGTTCGTCTTCCTGTCCAACGACTTATTATACACACGTATGTAATACAGAAATAAATCAACAGCCAGAGGGAAGGAAAAATATGATGGGACAGCGCAAGTTTGACGCTTGGCGCAGGTTGCAAGAGGATCCGTGGCGAGCGTGCTGCCGACTTGCAGGGTGGTCCCGATGGCCGGAGAGCACGGGACAAACGGACGACAGAGGCAACTCGATGCCTCGCATCCTATATACCCCTTCCACGCACCCTGTGCTCTCCGTTTCCTTTGGGTGCCGTGCATCCACCCTCACGGTGGACGTCATAACCGTCTAACAAATGGCCGACAGATTAGAACTAGAAACGGGTACGCGCGCCAGGTCTCTCTTCCCGTGAGAGTCGGTGCCTTCGGTCGGTGCCTTTCATGAAACTGGATCTCAAGGGGGCCGTCGCCCCTCCCACGCTGTGCAACCAAGCCAAGATAACAGGGCAATAATTCAACAACTTCAGCGATACTGGGACACGCGCGGGACTCCTCACCGTGAAAGATTAGTCACGGTTACATACGTTTGTGCCGCGCTTCCTTTCCGCTGGATCCTTCGGTTCTTCTCCTCTCGTCGTTGTCGTCGTTGTCGTCGTTGTCGTTGTCGTCGTCGTCGATTCTCCGCTCGAGTCTTTCTTGCCTCCGCGCTCCCTTGTTTTTCTCCAGGCTCTCACGAAAAGCGTTATATCTATTACAGACAGACGGGCCGGAAAGGGCGAGATCCGGTCGACTCGCTTCTCTCTGCCGTCTACGGAGGAGCGTGCACGGCGGCCACGAGCGTGGAAACGATCCACCGGACACGCTTCGCCAACAGGGCACATACCGCCGCATTGTTTCCAGTTACTGTTATGCGCAACAGAATATGTTGGCAAGAATAATGGGGTTTATAGCGGTTGTTAATCCTCGGTGGCTGCCTGCTTGGCGACTCTTTCCTATCGGAGCTTCTTCGCTCTGCGAACGTGTGAGATTCGAACAAGTGGCAAAAGGGGTATATCGCCCCAAACGTACTATTGACGTACATTCGGAATAGACGGGATCGCGCTGACATACGCGAGCACGTGTAAGCTGTAAATTTCACGAGGAGAAGAGAAAGATTACACGGGGATCGTACAAGAGCTCTTCCAAGTGTAACATCTTTACGACGTCGCCGTGAAACGGTTCGCGAACGTGATAATACACGGAGGTGAACACGCGACACACATCTTTCCCTGCAATCTGCTCTCCTGGAATCATTTTGACAGTGACACACCCAAATGACAGTGTACCGAGAACTGAATAACTATAACGTACGTAATTTTCGTTGGTATAGCGTGGAAAATTTTAAGAGGCTCCGTGAATCAAAAGGAGCTGAGTTTTTTACAGAGTAGAAAATTAATCGAAGGAAACAGTTTGTTTCTGATCAACGATAAACATCCGTGGAATAATATTCCACGATCTGTCGAGGAATCGGTGGTAGACGAAGGTCGATTTAATCGATCAACCGACAGATATCACGCAGCGAGATCAATGTAATCAAGAAACAGATCGAATGATCGGTATCTGTGGTACGAGATGGCGGACCACCCTGACTTCATCAGCCGGGGGTAATTAAGTACCGAAGAGTGATAGGCTGGCGTGACCGGCGGTCATACATCGCGCCTCTGCGTTCGTGATTCGGGCCATGGGTTCCTGCTGATTGTTTCAATTCACGAATCGCTTAGCTCGATCAATTTGTCAGACCCTAGGCAACAGATCAAAAATTCGACACGCCAAATTTCGACTCCGTCGCTGTGAGCGACGCGGCAATTGCAAAATACGAGATGAACTGACTCTCGCCGAGAAACCGGAACGTTCAACGTTTTCAAACGTCGAGACTCGTGATCGTGTACGCACAGATATGTGATTGTGAGAAGAGACTCGTTCAAGTCGCTCGTAAGTAGTCCTAGTTTTATACACTCAGCCGCGCCTTTGTGTTGCATACGCTCATCCTCGTTGCTCGTAATGAGATCGTTCTCCTTGCGTGCAAGGTTATTATATTCATACTTTCGACTTCATTAGAACGCAAGCATAATCAATAGATCGTACGCACTTGGTTGTCTTTCCGATTGCTGAATCGTCAAAACGACGGAGATAAACTTCGAAGAAATATTTTTAACGACATTGGCCGACGTTACGAGTAAAAGTAATAAATGGAAACTTTTTCCTTCCTTCATTCTTCCTCTACAAATCTTTTTGCTATTAGATGATAAAAAAAATATCTCGGATAAATTTAGTTGAAAGAAGCTGAAAATGGAAGTGATTTCGTGGCAATTGGCGAACCAGTTTTATGCGATCTTGCCTCGATACGAACCGCGTTATCAACGACTCCCAGTTACAGAACCGCGCGATAACACGGCTACCACGTTATAAATCAGCGGTATTCAGTGCGAGTCCGCGGGAATCCGTACAGGGAGTCAGCGCGATTCATCGACGAGTTCTCGATTAGCTGGCCGATGATTACGTCGCAGCTACGTTGCGGAAATGCAGCGAAACTGCAAGATGACTCAAAAGACGTACGAATGACTAAGGGATATTTATGCGGTCAAAGTCGTATCCTTGTTAATTAATCGAGAAAAATGTTCGAGCCTGACTTACAATCTTTCTCTACACACCGTGGTTACGCTTTACGACAGAGTCTAGTAAGAAATCTCACGGTTTGACGTCTTGTTCTCTGCGAAATCTTGCAGCTGTTCCGACAAACGAAATAGATACAGTCACCAGCACCAAGTCTACCTCAAAGGCGAATTCCTATCGATCCATTCTGGCCTTTGTCATCGGCGAGCTACGAGCTGCAGGTTCCTCGATTCCGTTGGAACAACGTGAAAACTCGGTGTCGTGCACCTATTGAGGGGCAAATCGACGGAATCAACACGTTCTTCTCTTCTCTGTTACTCTCCCTTTCTGCCTCCGCGTTTCCCGCGATCGTTCGTCTCACTCGCACGATCGAACGGAAGGCACATGTGGCCAGAGGCTCATGAATATTCAGCGGACAAGTTGTCCGCGAGACGCTCGCGGGTCTAACGGGTGACGTATACTCTTGTTGATCATAAGTGGGTTTGTTTCGCTGATTGTTGTCGCATCGAGGCGACTGGCCCCCGAAGGATTGAATATGCATCGACGGAGGCCAGTTTGCGTGCGCGACGATATGGCGCTCGGCCTTATAGCTTCTATAATTTGCACGGTGTGCCGATAAGAGAACGGTCTTGAGGCAACCCGCAGACCTGGTCGCTGGTCAAGCTTAGGTATCGACTGGGTATTACGAGCGCGTTCTTAGCGTTTGCATCGCGATTCTCGAAACTGGCGGCGGCGGCCGCGTGCAACAACACCGTGCACGTGAAACTGGTACATAAAGTACGAGTGACGTTTCGCCTTGAAACAGTAACAATGCAATTGTAGTATCGTGGTAGTTGAAGAAGTGCAACTATAGTTGTACAATGAGCGATTGGAAAAAATTTTCAAAGTTCACTCGGGAGGGTAGTTTTAATAATATTCATCATCAGGATCATTAAGAATATCAGTTCCAAAGTACAGAAAAATACAGTATTTTAAGTAAATAAAATCCTCAGATATATATTCTTGCAAATAAATTAATTGCTGACTTAAACTTTACTGATAAGAGGAATAATAAATATTCTGTCTGCATTTAAAAATCAGCGATTGACAGCTCATTCGTACGGTTCCGAGTAGAGCTGTCGCAAAAGATATTGAATATTCCGTTAAAGTTTGGCCCGCGTTATATCAAACGGGGAGTACGAACTAATTTTCAAGATAATGGCTACCAGCGCGATTTAAAGGTCACAGGGGCAACAAAAATTATCGAGTGGTTCGTATATTTCAATGGAAATAACGCGCGCCGGAACGTGTTTTCTTTCACCGATTTTTCCGTCTCGAGATACATATATATACATATATATTAATTATATTCCCGTGGAATTCTTCGACAGGCAAAGGAAAACCTCTCGCGAGTTAATGATATATTTTAGACGTCGCCGAGCCAATGATCCTTGCAGCCGGGGATCAATGGTGCATATCGGCGAAACCTGCTTTAGCCGGAGCTTCAAAACCGCGTGCACGCACCGTGCGCTACACCACGACGCTCTCGGCGGCAGCCGAATCCGAGCGCAGTTTCGAACCGTTGCGAGCCTTCGCTGTAAATTAATTTACCAAAGGGTACAAGGAGAACAAGCTGTCCTCCGGTCGAGCGTGGCCGGCAATCTTCTTAATCGCGATGAATTCATCTTTGAGCGCCGCGGCTCGTCCCTGCTCGTGCACGCGCGAACACAGATTCCGATCGTTAACGCCTTTCGCTCCCGGGACCAGCAGCAACTCGATACCTCGGTCTTCTTTTCTGCGTACGTCGAGTTGCGCTACGACCCAGGCCGATGCCTCCGCACAATGCCCGAGCACATCCCTGCTGCAAACTCGAGTAAAACAGCTCGAGTGATTGCAAACTCGCTGCTCGCTCGTGAGAGTTTCTCCTGCCGAGCAACGAATGGAAAGGCAACGTAATGAGAGGCAAAACGGGTAAGGACACGAACCGAGACGTGGAGCCGAGAGTCAAAGATGCCATTCGACGCTCGGGCGAGGGTGGAGGGGGAGGTGGGGGATATCCCGCGGTGATTATACCGACGATCGACCGGCTCTATCTCTCCGGCTACCGACAAAACGCTCCGTACTGGCGGACTCCCGGTGCCACTTATCGGCTCCTCAATCGAGCGTGTACACGACAACGGTAGGCTTGCGCAACCTGTTCGAACCACCTTCGCGACCTCGCGCTCGATTGCATCCATCGAAGCACGAATTATCGTCGGCACCTAACACGCATGATTGAGCGATCACTGGGGCTCGTTGCTGGAACGGGAGAGCCACGATCGTGAGCCGCCGATCATCGTCGGCGATTCACGTTGCCCTGCGAACGTGTGTGGTCGTGGCTTCCATCGGCGGGCATTGACGTTTTCGCGGACGGTAGCTCTCTGACTGATTGCTCCTCTAACGGTGGTTATTGATCGAAATCATTCGTGGATACTACACGAAGGTACATTTGTTTCGAACGCCGTGTATTCTATCTGTCGGCTCCGTGGTTAGCGAGGACTCGTACCAACCGAGTGAGGAAGCGAAATTGGCAAGATCGAGATAAGTTAACCTTTGAAGAACCGCGACGGACACTTGCGCAAGTGTTACTCTACAGGGAGGTTAAACTTTTATGAAAAGAGAAAAGGACGAAATTAAGTCCGTGAATTGATCGCGCTATCGTCTAACGTCTCGACACGATACGTATGTATGTACGTACCCTGCAAATACGAGCGTATTTCACGCGCGTATCCATCGTCGCTGGGCCGATTGGTAACAACCAGTCCATAAAATCTAGAATTTCACGTCGCTTGCCGGAGAAACGGCTCTGCCCGTCTCGATATCCGACGCGTGGGTGGGGTTTTGTTCCCAACACCTTTATAGCGGAAGGCAGACGAGAGGCTTGGTGGCACACTGTCCGGAAGTGTCCACACGTCCGCGACGCCCCCGTGGAGACGGCGTAGAGTCGCTTATCGATATTAAATTGCCCGTAAATGGCCAGTTATCTGCAACAATGAGCAACCATCGGTCTTTCCGGGTCATCCTATTAGATCACCACCCGAGGATACCGTGATGTATGTTTTTCCCTTCTCTTCTGCCTCTCGTCTCTTCTTCGGTACTCTCTCGCCTAGCCGAGCTCTTCGGTTCTTCGGCTGCCGAGAGAGAGAGAGAGAGAGAGAGAGAGAGAGAGAGAGAGAGAGAGAGAACTTACAACCGTAGAAGAGTGTGTGCGTTCACTGTGGTAAGTGTGTGCACGCGGTAAACGCGCGAGGGCCGCTGATCGTGTCTCGCACGTCCGCGAGTAGGATTGATTTATCACACGGCGAGAGACAGATTGCCGTACGACGCTCGTTCGGCTCTCTCGAGGACTTGTAGCCGGACTCGGGTAAGAACCGAGCAAGACAGAGAAAAACAACGCGAAAAGGAAACGAGGATCTGCGCGATGGAAAGAGAAAGAGAAAGGACGAACGAGGCTGCAACGAGGGAATCTCGCTCGGAAGCAGATACTCGGAGCCGCGACGCGCTCCAACTTGCTTATCTCGCTCTTTTCGTCTAGCTGGTTCTGCTAGGCGAGTCTCACGTAAATGGAACGGACGCCGACCGGTGTACCAGCACGCGGCCGATAAAGGGCCGGCGGCTCGCAGATTTGCCCTTCCGCTACGATTCTCTCGTCCGCGGGAGGAATTGATCCCGAGAATGGTTACCACGAAAGATCTTAATTCGGGGGCGGAAGGAGGAGGGGGAGGGGAGGAAGATCGATCGCTGCGAGCGACGCAATTGGAGGGTAAGCGGAACAGGGTTTCCTTTAATGGATGATTTAC
The DNA here is from genome assembly GCF_011392965.1 of Frieseomelitta varia. NCBI lineage: Eukaryota > Metazoa > Arthropoda > Insecta > Hymenoptera > Apidae > Frieseomelitta > Frieseomelitta varia. The sequence continues at coordinate 83,328 of NW_025109784.1, forward strand.
GCTTTGACTTTATCCACTCGTACGTATCACTGCCGCAGCAGCATCCCAATCCGTGATTACACGTTTTTATTCTATTCCTGTCATGTCTGTATATTATAGTCGGCCGTTGCAGTTCACATTGAAAACTTGTGTCATCCTTTCGAATCTCTCTCAGAAAACTTTATGTCGATCGATCGCGTTATCTTTGTATAGAAATTCATGTGAAAAGTGTTGTTTGACGGAGGTGTCGAAATTAGGAACAGGTTGTTGGCTTCCAGCGGAGGGGATCAGGTGACGACGTGGTTGGCTGATGGGAAGATAAGCAGGTTCAAGGACTAGTGTCCGGTAACCATCGTTTACCTCTGGAAATGGCATGTTTCTCATAGCCGTAGGAACAAGAACGCGCGAGCGGAAGAAAACGAAAAGACGAGGACGAGGACGAGGACGAGGACGAGGTGAAGGTGGACTCTGGCGTGTCCGGGACTTTTCGTGGAGAGATAACAGCTTGATAATGACTGGTGGTGACCCAAGGTCTCGGAAGATAACCGAACGACGCTGAACATCTCGAGATGGGGCCCCGCGGCGGTATTTGGATGCTTGTCGGGAGTACGCGAGAGGATCATTATAGTGATTAATGCTGATGGAAGGCCCCGATAGCGCTGATTTATCGATGTCACCGGCTACGGATCCGAGACGGTGACGAGATAAATGGTAGACGCGTCCTCTTACGCCTTTCCTCCCGCTTCGGCGACCTAATGTCCGCGAAATAGCGCCGATCAACAGTGAAAACCGTCGGCCATCGGCTCGAACTTAAGTCGATTAAAGCCTCTCAGCCACGGATTTCTCCCATTAAAATGCCCCTGCCACGCGGAAGATGAACCTCCGCGACGGTGCTCGCATTTACGAACCTAAATCGAAACCGGAGGAATGCCACCGACTATTCAACGTAGAATATAATTCAGCTATAACGGTTATACTCGTTAGGACTGCGGTAGCGATCCGTCTGTTTCGCTGGAATTTCCGGTACCAGATACCAGAGAAGGAAATTTAGATAGTAACGCAAAGAAAGACAATCGTCGACGTATTATACGTATCCAGATTCATTGTCTTTCAATCATTACCGAATCCTTGGTCCGATTTCTACGAACGAAATCGAGTCTCGTTAACGAAACAAGAACCTTCTTGTCTTCCAATGTACTCATGCCTGTAACAGTGCTTCATTATCGTTCACGTCGCCGTCCAAAATCCTACGATACAATGTTGTTACTGCACTACAGTGTACGTTCGCGTGCTGCGTCATTTTGCTCGAAATGGGCGGCCAACGGCGAGACCGTACGAATGCCGTACGAACACGGACGAGCGGCAAGAAAGGACCGCACCGATTTCGAAAGAGCTATTTTTCGAGACAACTTTATTCCTTGCCCTCTTTCCCGGCTGTCTGTTACTACCTGGCGGACAATACGCTTTCCTTGTTCGTGTCGTACGCGGGTTGCACAGTGTTTTCTCCGCGGACCGCCTTTCGTGGCGTGGGCTAATGTATTCTATTCGATTAAACAAACACGGTATCTCGTAGGGAAGCTTGTACGTACGCAACGTTGCGTTGTTGGAGGCTGAGAGCCGAGGGCAAGCGATATCCCTGCGGATATTCAAAGCTTGACCTCCCACTTCGCCAGCTCCGATTGAATACTTCACCGCGCGATTACCATTTCCTTCCTTTTCTTTTTCTTCTTTTTTTTTTTTTTTTTTGTTTCTTTCTTTTCTCAATTCAGCCGGTCTGTCTGTACGGACGGTAGGATGCGTGGAGGGTTTATGGAACGAAAGAGCAAACAGATAGCGCGGAGAAGGGTGGAAATCGGAGTTCTGGTAGGCCGTGCTTGGAAAAAAGAGACATCTCGTAAAATTCGGCCGAGCTCACCGGTAGAAACCCACGCCTCCCGGCGATCTCGGCCACGTGGGCGAAACGAGAGTTATACCGTGCACTGTCTACGATCCATTTCTCCCTCTCGTCGTCCGTCTCGCCGAGATATTCCAAGAGCTAGCAGCAGCGTTAACTGACCGAAACGCCGATGTAGATCCGCCGTCTGGACAATTTACGACGTATTAATGACGTATACGGTCGAGAGATTTCTAGAGTTTGCTTTCCGATATATACGTATGTATATATATTTCGCGTTATAGAATGCTCGGCGATGCGATCGGACCAACGATCGAGATCGCAAGCAAGGTTCGCTGCTAATTCTCAACACGTATACGAGGCTTTTCAGCTTTCCAGCGAGTATGCTGAGAGATGGAAAGTGCAGCGTCGTTTGTAAACTCGCCATTCAAATACTGTGTCGCTTATGATAATTCGCCGGGAACCCAACCAGCCACGAGAGAAAGAGAGAGAGAGAGAGAGATCTCGAGGATCGCGGCTCGAAAAGCAGTTGGTAACACCACGGCAGCCAGGCTTAGGGCTCGATAAGCCCGGACCACCTCTGAGAAACTATTGGCACCGTTGGAAAAAAACGTTTCGTAGGATATTATCGGAGCGGAGTGCGAGGAACGTGCCGTTTCGATATGGAATCGTAAAAGGATCGGAGCCTCTCCAGCGAGAATATCTATATTGACAACAAGCTTCAAAGGACGAGCGTCGAGAAATTATCGAGAGCAACAACGAAGAATTTTCGGTTTCTCTTTTAGTTCTCTTTAGAAAAAGGTCAAAGTTATTTAATTCCCCGTTGGACAAATTGTCGTTTGAGCAGCGAAACGCGTAAAGTGAAACAAACGGAAAGAAAGAAACCAAAAAAAAAAAAAAAAAGAAGACAGACAGGCGCACCGATTTGTCAAGCGACAGAGGAGGAAATATATACGATACGCCACAAAATTAAATTAACACTTATTACCCGACATGCAAATGAGAGGAGGGAACACCGCGATAAAAAATTTATTTCGACTTGCAACCGATCCAGCGGACCCGCCGCATCGAGGCGACTTATACACATCCCTCCCCTGTCCCCTCGACCCTCTCTTTGACATACAAATTTACCTCGTTATCCGGTTGTGCGCGCGGATACCGTGGTCGGACACCGGCGCTATGGAATTTTCGATCGATCGTAGAAGCTCGATGGAAGCGCACGTGGGGTCCCCGTCCAGCCGAGCGGCCGCTTCGTCCTCACCGCAACAGCCGTTGCTTTCCGTTCGATACACACGACTAAACAAATCCGCCGGCTCGGAAACGCAATAAACGTCGGCACGGCGACGCCGCACGAGCTCGTTCCAGCGACAGTTAGGTGGCCACTTTCCCCACGTGGAACACCGGCCGCGGCGCGGCACGCCGAAGCGCCGGAAAGAAATGTGGCGCTTAAATAAGAGGGGCCTGGAGATTACCGCGCGAGACCTCGCGCGCGTATAAGTAAGATCTTGGGATTTTATGTCGTTACCTCACACGAAGCTGCCGCTTCGACTTGTCCGTTAAACGACCAAGCTTGTCTCTCTCTCTCTCTCTCTTTCTGTCCTTTGTATCTTTTTCGTTTCCGTTTCTTTCTCTCTCTCTCTCTCTCTCTCTCTCTCTCTCTCCTATTTTCATCCTTTTCGTTTTCGTGCTTTCGTCGAATCCAGAGATTGTCAAAGATCGTGGGTGGCTCGTGTGTTCGTCGCGCAAACAGGTGTAATGGGACCTGGCAAGATGATTCATGTAAACCCGTCTAATCGCTCGGCGGGGACCGGTAACATGTATATATGGAATTTCTCTTCGATCTCGTCGGCGAAACGAGCGTGGAATTTCGAGCTGCTGATGAATTTTAATTTCTCCATTTCGTCGGTGATTCGCCATTCACGCGGTTGTTCCTCGAACGTGAAATCGAGGAAAGTTGCCGTGCGGATACTCAGGATGCTCTCGTTACGTTTAATTCATTTTTACGACGCGATTCCACCTGGCTGCGCTGGCGACTAGATTTGAACGCAAAACGTGCAACGATCAAGAGAGAGACGTTCGAGAAAAATTTCGTTCTGGCGTCACGGCGATGGGTAACACACAGGATGTCGGGTAATAAACGTGTCAGGATTATGGAAGAAATGTGTCACGTTTACTCGGACACGGTTCAGATTTTAACAGGCGCCAATTGGAATTTACGAGCGTGTGTTCAACCCTGGCTTTCGATGAAACGCTTTCTACGTGACTAAAGGAACGAGGTGAAATTCTTTTCGGAAATTACGTAAAGATTTTTATGTCAATTGTGGTATTTTTACGATCGGCCGTCCAAAAGTATAGACGATAGAAATTAAAAATTTATTAAGAAGAACCTTCAACCTCAACTTTTCAAACCAAAGATGTCTCTTGAAGATCTACTCAAATAATCGCGGACCAAGAGGGTAATTTCACGCTGATAGACACACAGGTTGAATAAAGCAATTCGAGGGAACTCCGATTCGAAACGAATACTCACATTTTTTAAGGATTATTCATTTCTCTGGCGCACGTTGCTGCAACACTATACATTCTGGCGCCAGTATGCCTACTTACACGGTTGGAAACCACCCGGGGAAAGTGGCCAGAGTAAGTCGCAAAACTTCTCCGGCCGTTTTATCGCCGGATGGTAAAATGTATGAAATACGATAAAATCGTATCAGTATTTTCTCACCGACGCGATCTTTAACACGCCCGAGACAAGGTGGAGGAATTCTACGAGATCGTAAAGTAAAGCTCTATTGGATCGTCACGGTGTCCATGAAGAATCGTACGAGGCGGATCGCGTACACACCGCGCGCGAACCAACTCGTCGTCCGGTCGCCCATGGTCGACGTGGGCTAGTAAAGGTTTACGGCCAGGTAATTGAACACCCATGTCTTTCGAGATTCCTTCGAGCTGATTTAAGCCTCTATAATACCGAGAGAGCACACACGCTGCCGTGGTGTACCCATCTACGGCGTGCTCGAGCTGGTTGTGTCACGGGTGTCACCACCCGCCGCAATGCAGCCGATCCTATCGTCATTATTCTCGGTGACAGATAAGCAAAAACTACGGTGCAACGTCGGGATGTTTCTGCGCGAAGCGCAAAATATATATTTATACGTATATCGAATACGTACAGAGATACTTCGCATCTCGAAGCGAATAGAAACGCGCAGCGTCGCATTGCGGTTTTCTCGATGCTTGAAACAACGAGGGATGGTCCTTTGCTCTCTCTCTCTCTCTCTCTCTCTCTCTCTCTCTCTCTCTCTTTCTCTCTCTCGATCTCTGCGCCTTGCGACGATGCCGCTTCGTATAAATAACGAAGCAAGATACGCGCGCGCGATAGAAATATTACTATGATCCGGTAAAAAGCTGGTGCGGACCGACGTACCATTTAATTTCCAACGATTAATCAGTCTAGGGGGGAGGAGAGGATAGAAGATCGCATCTGAAAGCTGTAAAACGAGGCGTAATAAGGGACAGAAGTCGAGCCGTGGCCTCGTAGAACATAGAACGGCGATTTCAATCGTGAAGCGAGATAACTGGGCAACTGTAATTCAATAAACGATGCACACCGCGATGCCACGTCCTCTCGCGTTGCCGGTGGCAGCGTCAGGTAGAACACCAGAGGTATCATCCAGACCGTTTCGATAGCCACACGAGTAACACAGCGAACTATACCCCCCTCCCCCTCCTTTCTTGTGCTCCTCTTTCTTTTTCTTTTTTTTCTTTTTTTTTTTTTACTTCTTTCCTTCGTCCTCCTCCTCTTTCTCTTCTTCCAAGGCGTAGACGCGTCCGAGCGCGGTCGTTACTTAGTAGCTTATTTATTTTTGCATAGATAATCCGCCGGAGATACGAAACGAGATGTGGGTGGAGCGCATATGCTTGAGTCACGTGTGATTAAGCGATGTTATCCGCGATTCTCGGTGCCGTCGCACCTGTATGCTCGGAACGCCTACGACTTCTTTGCTTTTCTTTGACTTTTTCTACCTCTTTTCTCTCTCTCTCTCTCTCTCTCTCTCTCTCTCTCTCTCTTACTCTGCTCGTTCCAACTCGCATCACCGAAGCCCGCGATTGACGGTCCGGCACACGATTGTCCTTCGCAGGTAGGAGAGAAAAATGAAAAGAACGGCGCGGCGGTTCTCCTTGACTGTTAAAGGGAGAGAAATGAATTAGATAGCACGATAAATTACCACGATAAAGAGATCACGAAAAATTAATGATAGATATTATTGCCCCGGTTGTTCACCGCGCGCACACCTGTTAGAGCGCAGCCGTGTCCGTGTCCGTGTCGTTGGAAATCGCGCAGTGCGTATTAGATTCAGGCGTCGTTCAGGTCGTCGTGCATGCGTGTCAGGGTCTCGCGTGTACGTTTCAAAGAGAGAGAGAGAGAGAAAACGCGTCTACGAATCGCGCCGGGTTTCGATATTCGAACCAGAGTACAACCGCCGCCCTCTCTGCAATTTATAATTGCACTTTCCGTCCCGCGGCGGCTGATAGCGGTTCCATACGGAGAAAACAAGTGCACCGTGCAACGGCGGAGGGGGAGGAGTGGAGGGGAGGAGGAGAGGGAACTGCCGGAGCGACGTGACTCCGTTGGTGCAGGCCATTTCATTCGACCATTATCCTGTTTGCGCGTTTCCGATGCCAGAAAGGGAGCAAAAGAAGCTGGACGCGTGGAGAACAAGAAGAACGGGCCAGGAGTAAAGGAAGAACGCGATACGCAGTAAAAGGAACACGCTCGGCCGTTATACTTTCAGAATTGTCGTAAACTTGGTAACGATGGTTCAGTCGGCAGGTGCAAGTCGAAAAATATTTAAAATATATCGTGTGATTCGTCCGCTCCATTTTCTCTTTCAACAATTCTCGTTGTCCTCGCAATCACTTTTCTTTTCGATGTCTCTCGTTGATTTCACACGGCCGTTAGTCGTACACGAGTAGTAGTGTGACCGAATCTCTGGTATTTTTGGTATCCCACGGTTAACCAGGGATTGCCTAGGGTTGCCAACAGGTATTACACGCGGTGGTATATCTTCGTGCACGAGTCGATTCTTCAAGAGGATACACGGACGAGTATCGGAATCCTCATTGATTATGAATCCATCGTTGCACACGCTACTTCGCATGACCACTCGGGGCCGCTGTTTGACGCTTCAATTTAAGACGTTCGCGATATCGCCTCCTGTATATACCCTTTTTTTTTAATATCCAGGGATTTTAATATCGAAGCAACTGGTTGTCGCTGGAAACGCCGGTATCGTCCGGTTAAATTAAGAGGGGGCCACGGTCGATTAGTCGCCGCGGGCCGTGAAGCGCGTTCGTTCTCGTTAGTTATCGGCCGTACACGTACGGCCGATACGAGAGAGCCGGCCGTCACCGCGACGAGAGGAGAAATGAAAGGAACCGTGGCCAGAGCGTATCTCGTGATTCAGTAGCTTCTTACCGAACCGAGTAATGCAGTACTCGTGTACCAACGTTGATACACCGGCCGTCGAGACGTCGTTTTGCTCGCCTATAAAACGCCGCTCAATAAGAAAACCGCTATCTACTTTCCATGTTGATATCAGCCGGCAAGCAACGGTGGCAAGATCGGTCCCGACCGCGTCACTGGCGAACTCGCGCCGCTACGTTTGATCGAGCCTGAACGAAAGAAGGAACGAACACGAAGGAGGGAAAGAGAGCGAGCGAGCTAATCCGAGAGAGTAGCAGGAGGAGGGGAGGTACTCGATTCGACTCCTTTAAAGTTGCCTAACTAACCCACGTGGCGGAAACTGAACGAACGCGTGTAACTGTATCGGCGGAACGAGCATTGTACTTTCACGATGTCAGATCAAAATCTACCGACCGGCCAGCCGGTTAGGCTAACAATTAATTTTTTCGCCCTCCGTACGGAACAACGGATAATCGGGCAGCTTAGTTCCAACGAGCGACTACGCGGCTAGTCGACTAATTGCGACTTTCTTTTTTCCCTGGCCAATTGTCCGGATCGATGTTCTACCGACTTTTTCTGTCGGCGAGCTTTTGCCGGTAGGAACGGGTGTCTCCGATTCGGAAAATCGTCGGAGCAAATTTGTTCACGAAGGAGGAACACTGAACTGATTATTACCTTTGGATATTTTCGCAACCACGCCTGATAAAATTAGCATATTTATCAACTTATCATTGCGGCGCACACGCCACAGTCATACAAATGCATCGAGAGCTCAATCTGATCTACTTGCACTCGTATACGTATCAAAAGGAACTCATTTATTCCGCCCCAATTCCGTAGCCGACGCCGGATCGCCAACGGAGAAAAATCGATATTTACCGTTACCGTTCGAAAGGACAGAAAAGAATGTCTTCCACCTAGAGGATCACCTTCGGTCACCACTGAAAGATGGTGCGTGGAAAGCGAGCGTTGTTGCTTTTATCTCGCGAACATTTCTGGCGATCGCACCTGCGGACGAGATCGGAATTCGACTGGAGGATCGGTCAGGTTGAGGAAGAGAACGGAGAGTAAAAGTCGAACGAGGGGAACAAAGGGGACGGGCATTCTCCGGCATTCTCCGGTTAAGTGAATTCCACGCGCGGCGCGCGGGTGTCGAAAAGAAGCACGGGGTTCGGCGTGAGCGGGGCTCCGGGGAGTCGTCGCGAAGCGCACGCGTGTGCAGGCCGCGCTGGCTGGCCACGGGCGTCGCGTTAAGTGCATCGTGTGCACAGGTTGCAGGCGCGCGTTTATGCACAGGGGCGGATCCTTTGTGTTCCATATAAAACGAATCATCGGACGGGTAAAAGGGACCGCTGGAATTACGACCATGGGACGCAGGGAACAGCCGAGAGTTAGTTAGAAACTTGGTGGACAATCTCCCCTCTCTATCTGCCTATGGCCAAGCGGAATTACGTAATGAAATTTATAGAGCTACCTTTGCTAGATCGTACAGGTAGGCAAAAATAAAGAAAGAGAGAGAGATAGAGAGAGACAATATGTACACATGTATGTACTTTCATGGTGATGGTACGCGTCTTTCGGTTACTTAAAACTGAGATCGACCATAGCCTTCTTCACCCCTACGTCCGCGTTTCCTTCGGCGCGTACTCGAGGAAGCTATTGACGCGCGACACAAGCTCGCATCCAGCCTGCCGGTGGCTGGTACATAGAACCACACTTAGGGGATATATATCCGGTCGGGAGGCGCAAGAATACGGAACGTAAGAGCGATGTCCACTCGGTGGTCGTCTTCACTCGCTCGAAGGTTAAGGTTCCTCCCGACACGCAGCCGCGGTAGCCACCTATAACCTCTAGCCAACCAGGGACGCACTAATGTTCGAGGTTTCTCGTAAAACCTGGCAGATTTACGTACTAACGTTCTGCACGTTCGATTCGTTGGACAAATAAACTGTAAAATTATTATCGGTACGCTGCCCTCCTGCCCTCCTGCCGCGATAGAGCGAGGTAACGAGAATTTATAGACAAAGGGAGAACCGTCAAACGTGATGAAAACAAGTTTGACCATCTACTATGCAAAATAATCCACCGGCGAGACATAGATCGCTGTACGGGAGTTGTCCGTGAGGTGAACGAGAGATTGGAAAATCTTGGGAAACGCAAATGGAACAGAAAGATTTACCACCTGGAACGACCGCGGCCCTGTTGGAATTTGCCTTTCTGCTTAATATTCACGGTGCCGCACCGGCGTGTTAATTAATTCTACTTAACGAATACCGCTTGAGAACGCGCAGCGCGCGGCCGCACGCTCACGATTACTACAATGTACGCAACGGCGCGTACTCGACTGGAGGCGGAATTGTGCGCCGGTGCTTCTTAACCCCGTGACTGTTCGAGCGGGGTTAAAACAAGCTACACGTTCCCTCGGCGAACGGCGTAGAAAATTCACCGTGAAAAGGAAAAACGTGAATTCACCATTTACGGAGCGTTCGATCGTACGACTTACAATTTCACAGTAACTTAACCGAACGTTATACCCAGGTACAGTTAGACAGGAAGTAATTCAGCGTATGCAGATACACGCAAGGTGTCGAGGTATATTCAATGCGAACGTCGATGCAACAGAAAGGTGCGTAACAGAAAGATGGAAATTCCGCCAGTGGATTTTCGAGAAATTTCCAGCGCCGTTCCCTGACAATCGTAGGAATTATGCGCGTTTCACGTGGGCGCCCCAAGTTTCCGGAGAAGTTACGATACGTGGTTGATCTACGGACAACAATTAAGCATGCCATTATAAATACCGCAGCGCACGCTTGCAAACATAACTTCTCGGCCCCTTTGGTCGCCCGGAGGCACCGTAATGGCGTCCGTGCGAGATGCGTGTGTGCGTTCTAACGCGCTTAGCTTCACCTACGCACCCTGTGAAAAGCCTCGTCTATAGCCTCATCGTCTAGCTGTTCCTCTGCTCCCCTCTGAACCCATCCCGAGCGACCCTAACGTAAAAATTAGCCAAAGGTGTTGAAATCGTACGACTCCAGCTCGTTCAAACCATAGAATGGAAATTGAATCTTCCGAGTTTCTGAAATCGACTGCCAGGCGAACTAACACTAAGTTGCAATCGGAATTGTTAAAGTCGTTGCCCTTGGCCAGCAACGTTCACGAGCGACACCAGCGACATTAGAAGCCGAAATATACGTGGAAATTATCGCAATTTACATCGGGCGTTAATGGTGCACGCATGTAATCGATAATCGCGTCTACAAAAGCGCAGCGCAAGACGAATGAATAGCGCGGGAGCGAAGCGGCGCGGCGCTTCGTAATAAATGCTCGTGTGTCACGGTCATCTTGCGTGCTTGATCTCAAGCGTGGACCTCGGTAGTTTATAGTGGCTTCTCTGTCTTCCTTCCTCCCTTCCTGTCCCCCGCGACGATAATGCACGCTTTTCTCCACTAGTGTCACCGACACGAGAGGGCATAGCATTAACTGGTCGTTGCTCGCGCGCGACTTGCCGGAACGGTCCAAGAACCAAGCGATCGTAGAACCGGCCAACCGAGCAGCAGCAGCAGCCACCGCAGCTACGGTAAAGAGAATCTTCGGTTTGTCAAGAGAACGGTAGTGCCGTACGGTAGCCGTCAGCGTGTCAACCGCTGACTAATGGATCTACCGTCTGATGAGACGACGTCCGTGGTCTCGCGTCGTAAGTAGCGGAGTCGGTAGCAGTGCCAGCGATCGGTAGCGTCGCAGTATCACCTTATTATAAATAGATTCCTAGGTGGATCGAGCCTGTGTTCTCGGTCGAGCCTGTAAGCACGTGAGATTCATCTTATCGGGCACCAGGCAGAAGAAATAAATTACGGTCGTCCGTTTCAGACCGACCGATTAGACCAGAGGAATGAACTTTCTTCATCCAGAGGATCGCGTTCCTCTATTTTTTTTTTTTTTTTTTTCGATCGATCCCGACCGTTCCATCCTGACGTACGACGATTGCGTGAAAATTGCTCGCGAACTCCACGCGGTGGAGATCACCAATTATCAAATTTATCGATCGATCGCATAATGCAGCCTTCGTCGATTACCAATCGATCGTCGACAAGAGACAAACCGTAATTAATTACGATTAACAAGTAATGTCACTATCGGCTTTGCCACGAATCAAGCCAGTAACGTAAACTTCTACGTCTACATCGGTGATCCGACGAAACGAAGCACTGTATCGAAACAAGTCAGAAGAAACGCCAGAGGGTGATGATACTAAACAGAAGAAGAATCGATTGCCCAGAAATGAAAGAAAAAGAGCGGCACGATTGACGTCACAATCACCGATAATTCTCTCTCATCTTTTCTACCTTTTGGTCCTTTTTCTACGAGAGTTTTCCGCGATACCTTCCGCGGGATCAACCCTCGAGTGATGTTCGCACACCGTTGATTTATCGTCCGATTCCTCTTCTCTACCTTGTCATGATCTTCCCCCCGCAACGTTTTCTCACCTCTTTCATCTCCCTCGCTCCCTTTCTTCGTCGTTTCTAACTAACCAATCGAGAACGATCGTGCACGAAAAAGATGACAGGGCCTCATCTAATACAATTACCGACGATCACCGTTATTTATGAGCCGATGGAAAACGTCATTGATATCTGGATGCGCGTCGGGGAAAAATGGAAAGAAGCCGCGCGAGGCCCGCGGCGACGGGAATACCCTGAACACGTATCATGATTGAGAGTGCATAATGCAAGGTGTTGAGGCAGGTCTGGCCGCGGCGCTAATGATCGGGCGTGGGTGCGAATTAAACGGCCAAAGGAAAACGGGGCACGGTAACGATGTTTAATAACGCGGAACGCGATGGAAACGGTGAGTATTATACGTATTGTCTGTCGTGATAAATTACACAATATACGTATACACAAGTTTTTCAACGAGTCTTTTATCTTTCCAAATTTCCTTGGCGAGACGTCAAGTTTAACGTTCGTCGTTGATGTAACTGCGAGAGAGAGAGAGAGAGAGATTTAATTAATCGTGTCTTTCTACCATTAAATTCATGCGTACAATGTTTGAACGATAGGAAATACGAATGGAGCGATTCCAAAAACGTATGCAAAATTTATACACACGATATTTGCAACAACAAAGTGCCTTTCTATCTTTTCATCTGGAACCGCCTACAACCGAGGCGCGCCACGCTGGGTCATCGATGAAATTGAATAAAAGAGCACGTCGTCCAAGTGACTGGCGTCGATGTTAATTCCCGCAAATCGTATGCAAATTGCAACGGTGCAAATTTCACCGGCGCAAAGAGGCGATCCCGGGGCATTCCCTCGTATCGCGACGACCGTCGAGAAAGAAGTAATCGGACGTCGTGTTCTTTTCGCCAATTTATTCAGCGAAAACGTAGAGAAAAAGAAACGGACGCGATAAGCGCCGCGCGTTCCGCTGCTCGTTGAAAACTTTGGTTATCTCTCGCCGATTCGACACGACACGCACGAGTTGGAGAAAAATTCCCCGCCGACGATTTTAACACTTGGCTCGTTGAGCGGCGTTGCTTACCCGCGTCTGCCTCGATTATAATTGGTATCGAATCTCAATTACTGGAGATTACGAGGCTTTTTTCACCTGCTACCGGTACTGGCGAACGAAGCTTACTCACGACTTCACGATGCGATAAGGTGCTTATGACTGGAGAAGTGCAACAGAGTACTCTTACTCTCTCTCTCTCTCTCTCTCTCTCGCGCGCGCGCGCGCGTGCTCTGTCCCGACCGATCGTCCAGTATCTGCGCGCCCCTCTCGCTCGGGTTCCGCTCGCGCGGTTTCAATTTATCGGGCCTTAAGATATGCAGCCCAGCATCGAGGCGTGCTGGAATATCATTTCTCCGTGGCAGTGGCGGCGACTGCGGCTACTTACAGGAGAGGCGTCGTCTCTTCCGCCTCCGTAAAAGATCGCTGGCTAACTGGTGTCCCGGAGTCTTCCGCGCCGCGCTGCCACCGCCGAAAGAATAAGGCAGTTGCGCCGCGTGTACGCGAGTGTGCGTGCACGTCCACACCGGTCATAACTCAGCCACTCGTGTGACATTAACAGAATTAGCATAGCAATCCGGCTGCGTAGCTACACGTGTGTGTCCACTCTTCACTGGCAACGCGATGTTCGACGAGGTTTAAACTTTGTGGCCCGCGGCCATGGCGCGGCATCGAACGCGAGAGCGCTTTGATTTCGTTTCGTCTTCAAACTGTATATTATATCGGTGCTCGATCTGCTAATCAGCCTGGTAATATGCCGGCCCCCTCCGCTCGTCGAACGGTGGTAAACGCCGTAACTCATGCGTGACTCCATAATTTTCTACGGCAGCCCGTGTTAGATATTCTCAATTGTGTTAAACAAAAATCCGTCCACGTCTGTTTATTACTTCTCATTACGGTGGACGAGATTTCCCGCGAGATCTCGCCGGGACGGTGCCGCGGTAACGACAGCTGTTTCGATTATCGATCCCCGATCAAACACCGATTTCTCGTCCGTGTGTAACCCTTTACCGCCGTTTCCATCTTGCTTCATCACGCTTTCGTGTCTCGGCGACGATAATTTACGAGGCGAGGCGAAAATTTTCACCGGCTGAATTTATACGGTGCGCTGGCTGCGTTTCCTGCCGACAACCGTGAACTCCACGACAAACGCAGAAACACCTTCTCTCGGGGGTAACAAGTTCGAAAAGTGGGTTAAAAAGAGTTCGCGATTCGCTCGCGATTAGACTCGACTGTTCTAGCGTGTATCAACACCTTGAAGCGGTGCGGGCGGTCTTTTTAACGCGACTCTAAAAGGTTGCGATTTAACTATGCGTTGCATTGGCGAGCGGAAGAGAAAAAGAGAGAGAGAAAGAGAGAGAGGCGCTTGATCGAAAGAGACGAGAAAGAGGGCAAACTCGAGGAAACTCGGCGAAGACGGCGAAGGGGAGAAAAATAGCCAGAACTGTGATTAGAGCCGTGCCGCCAAGTGATTTGTGACCGAGCCGGCCTGTTAATTGTCACCAAGACGCCTCCACAGTTTTATACGTGCGTGCACGACTGCGCGTGCACCACCTTTTACGCGTCGCTCGCAATGCGCTATCAGTTGCAAAGTTTATTTCCAAGCTGGTATGTACTCGTTGCGTGGAAAAGGAATACGTAATGGGCTGCGAGGCCTCGGCGAGAGAGCAGAACGCTTTATAGTCGCCTATCAGCGAGCATGACGACTCTGGACGCTTCTAAGCTCGCGAATGACACGGTACAACGCTCGCCGATAACTCAACCCTTCTGCTTGTAATTTAAGCCTGATGTCTTCACCGGCGTTCCACGTTCGCGTGAAATACGCGCGAGTTAGGCTCGTCCAGTGGCCGTGAAATCCTAATAAAGAGTCTAACGAGAGATCCTAAGCGAGATCGAAGGAAGATGGACTCTCGATGGTACATTTTTTACGCGATGTATGTATATAGTTGGAAACTACCGGCTACTCGACTCACTGTCGGAAGATATTACTGTTGGAAACGCCGGCAGAGAGAAATGATACGCTACCATCCCGACCAACCTTTAGCGTGACTATTAGATGCAACGACCTTTCGGATTTTTCATGCAAATTAAAAGACAAACAATTCCCGTGGATGCCGGCGCGTAGGGAGGGTAGATGGGACTAGCAACGATAAAGAGAAGTACAAGATACCCTCCATAAATGGCGCGCGACAAGGACGAAGGGCGACGGTGTCCCGACGACGTGTACGTATGTGGATACGTTTAGGAAAGCATCACGCGCGGCAACGGGGGAGGAGGAGGAGGAGGAAGAGGGGTGGCGGGGTAGCGGTCCGAGGGGGAAGGTGGAAGGAGAGACTAGCCGTGCGCGTGCACAATGGCCACGTCCGTCAAGGTTGGATCCTCTTAATTAACTCGACTGGTTACATCGTTCCTTCTCTCGTGGACATTCCGTGTGTGCACTTCCACCGCATTCGTCCCTTCGTCCATTCTTGAGCGGATGCTCTTCTTCGCCGGGGCCCCCGTTCCTCGACCTTCCATTCTCTTCTTCTTCTTCTTCTTCTTCTTCTTCTTCTTCCAGCATCAGCGAGAGAGCGGTATCCTTTTGTCGGGATGAGTTGTGTCGCCGAGTACCAGCCGCTGGTGTCCGTCGTTATTATATCACTCTCATTATGCGCGCTTGCGCCAAAGGCGGTACCGGTCCGATCTCTCATACGTCCCGTTTTACTCTCGCGGCCGGAGCGCACCGGGGCACACATAGGTGTAGGTATATAATACGCGCAGCGGCCGAGCGCAAACGACACAATGAAGCGCAAACGAGAAACGGAGCGGCGGAGAAAACGAGCGTGAGACGATTACCGGTGCTCTCGATTCGCTCGCAGGTGCTGGCTAGATAGCCGATAACGGGAGAAGAATCGACTTCCGGGGTGGTTGTTACACACACGATACAACCAGATACGATAACGACACGGAGCAGGAAGAAACCCAGAACAGAGAGTTACTACGTTCCTTTCGATCCTTTTGTTCCGCCGCGTTGTTCCGCTTTTTCCACCCGGGTCGGACAACCTGTTTTCTGGAATTCGATGATATCCGAGCGCGAGCACGGTCACAGGTGGAGCGAATTCTTGCCGGTTCTTTCTCTCTCTCTCTCTCTCTCTCTCTCTTTCGAACAACGTTCTGTATCTTTCAACGAGTGAAATAGGCGGAGTGTGTGTTTCAGCTAGGTAGGAGGAGTGCGTAAAGCAAGCCACGTTACCGAGAAGGCAGCTAGATCGATCTTCCTACCAAGGAGGCCGGTGTATTCCGCGTGACGCGAGAGGTCATTAGGCTCCCAAGCTGCGTCGGATCTCGGATGTCGTCGACGCAGGACGATAAATTTCCGAGGAGGTCCAACCGGGGATAACGAGGATTTAGAGATACGGCGAGGTATGGTCCAGGGAAGAGGAAACGGGTTAGGTGGTGGGGCATGTTTCTCTCAATCCTGCCCGTGCGAGGAAACCCGTTGATCCCGGTGTCAGCGAAGGAGGACGTCCAGAGTTGTCGCAGAAAGGCCACGACGGCCATCCGTAACGATCGTAAACGTAAACGCGAGCGTAAAGAGTTTAAAACGTGTCTCGTAAACTGCACTCTAACAATGTATGTACATACCGTAGAAACGGGGCGAACGGTCTTCCGATGAGACCCGCTTCTTCTTTCAGATTCTTCTCTCTCTCTCTCTCTCTCTCTCTCTTTTTCTCTCTCTCTCCGTCTTCGACTTTTTTTCAACGATACATCCTTCTCTTTCTTTTTTACCCCGGAACTCGCGAGATATACGAGCGAATGCAACCTGCCCGGTAATGAATGCAAGCCGTAAAACAAGGATACTTTGATTTACTCACCGGGTTAACACCGAACGCGTAGTATTAATAAATTATCGGTTATTAAGTGCGCGACCATCATTTCCCACCGCGAGATCGTTTCGTTACGTTGCTTCCATTTTACGGTGCCAACGATTCACGCTGGTGTTATCTGTGCCTGTGCACATGCCCAATCGCCGGGACCACTGTCGCAACGACGAATGATTTAATTACCCGTCCACCGTTATTTTAACCTGGCAGAGTATGGTTGGCACAGTGGCCATTGTCGAACGAAACCGACCACCGAGTTGGATTCTCTCCGGAATGAAAGCAACAGGGTATCGTGAACCACCTGGTTGCGTCTAGGATAGTTCTGATAATCCTCGATCGAATCTGTATAAGGTAAATAAAATGGCGACAGACACCGTATGCATACTTTCTTGGACCGATGCTATACCTGTGTATAAATGGTCCGTAATCTTGGGACAGGCAGGACCACCGTGACCGCTCCGTGGTCTCTCCCGTGTAATACGACAGACTCGTAACTCATATCAGGGCGCCCACGCCCTCAGGTAGCGGCGACAACGCCGGACAACATCGGACACCCAGGGCGAGGACACTCAATTAGGTTCCTCTCCTTCCATCGCGTTCTACCGATAAAACCTCCCTACTCGCGTTTATGAACGAGAAGAGGACGGAGAATTATCAACCTGACGTCGGGCACCTTGCGCTCTTTCGCCACCTTTTCTTCGCACCGCGCCATCCTTTGCGACGGGGGTCGTGTTCGAAATCAATTTCACTTTTTCGCTTCATAAATTCAAATTTATATGGGTCATTGACTCTCGAGACAAATAAAAGCAAGTTTCATTGAAATTCTCGGCCGAGTTTTCCTCCCTGTCCAATTCTTCTTGAGATTTAACAAAGCTGTAACTTTGATCTCGAAGCTCTGCCAAGAGTATCGTCGAAATTCCACGCAGCACGAAGAAGCATCGATGAACGAAGAAATTGACGATCGTTCGTTAGACGAAGGAGGAGTTTACGGGGTGCCGGAAGAAGCTGGTCTTGGAAGTGGGCTCTGCCGGTGGTCACACACCCACGACGACGCGGGGAACGACAAGGGCTATTACGACTACTACCACGGCAACGGTGGTGCAAGTACGATCGGCAAGAGATCGGTATAATGAGCAGAACCAATATTAGTCGGTGTGGCCACCGTCCGGCAAAGGAGTTGGCGAACGAGCACCAAGCTCGAGGGATCAGCCGGGTAATTGCCATTACGATATCATCTAAATGCTCTCACGGCTGTCCGTAATGAAGACACACACGGACAACACGTTCGAGCACATCCACGTGTACGCGAGTGGATATCGATACGTACGCGTACGTATTCACGTCGCGGCGTGTATCTTTCGCGCGTGTGGTTACATCCGTGCCTTACTCTCTCGCAGGATCCTCACTCGGTTGGAGTCTCTCCTCGCCTCGATCGTCCACCTCTCCCCTTCATCTCGATCGCCTTCCACCGTGACTGCCCAATGCCATCGACGAGATATGAGGCGTGTCTAATTACGCGATCGGTGCACGTCCAATCAAACTGCCTTCCTGTCGGCGATCACCGTCACCATTATCGCGATCCTCCCTTGCCCTCGAGCCCGTCGTCGTCGTCGTCGTCGTCGTCGTCTCACCCTTTTCCGTTCGCGCTTCCCCTACGATCCTCGAGCGAGCGATCACCACGCGAGTGTGTCGGTGCTTGACCTTCTTGAAAATCCTGTCTATCGATCCACGTAGACTCTCGACGTAGCCCTCCTATTTATACGTATTATGCCTGCGACGTGACTCGATCGAAAGACGAATACATTATCCTTTTGCTCCGAAAATGAGAACGTAGATACGACAATCGACGTTGGATCGATAAGATTGAATCGGCGAAGGAATGTCGATAATTTACAAGCGGCTCGTGGAATAATTTTAAAATTGTAAATGCGACACGCAGAGAGCGGTATCGCATAATTATGGGCGTTCGGGACGAAATCTCGTTAAGTCAACACGAGCTCCGCCGTGGATACGCGTTAGTCCGCGACTAACCTTTCGACGTGACTTTCCTACGATCAAACTCGTTCCTTGATAAGATCATCGGATGGCGTTACGTTTGAAGCAGGTATGCGCGCGTAATCTCCGATGCTGTTGCACCACGGCGGCGGCGACGCGGGAGAGGTGATTTTTCGGTCGACCTAAAGGACCATTCACACCGGCGTTAGTGGGAAAATCGACTTAGCGGGGTGTAATTCAACGTGTTATCTTCACGCATGATGGCCGCTGGTAATTGCGGATTTTACCCGTAATCAGAGCATGAATTTATCGACTACGGATAAGAGGCTCGATCGCTTCCACTGTTCGTTTGTGCCAGCTGGAACCAACAGAACGTTCCGTGCCAGACTTATTGCGCCGCGTTATTCCAACGTCGCTAATTAGAATCGCGTAATAATCGCGGCCGATCAATGAGCGAGAATCCTGTAGCAATTTGTTATTCACCAGTTCCAGTAATTTCCATCGTAAAATTCTCGAGATCGTTTCAAACGTGGCGCTGGTTATTTATGCAGCTCGTTGCGAGGAAAACAGGAAGCTAAGGATATGTTAATGCAACCAGTGAAAATCCTCGACGTTCGAGAGTATAGAATATTGCCGTTCAGACGACCTGAAGATGCTCGAGACGCGAAATAAGTCGTACAAATTGATTTTCCGCTGGACGTCCTCCGGCCTGTTAGTTTAGATCGATTAAATTGAAACTTATCCTCTCCTCAGGCGATTCACATTCGTTTCTCAGAGCGTGGAGCGCCGTTTGAAAACCGTGGAGGCCGTTTCTACGAAGGACTCTTTTTGTGAAAGTCTGCGGTTACGCCGTTACGCTCGATTTTTCCGCAGCGAGACAGAGTTACACGGTTTTCTATTTACGCGTATGTAGATTAGCAGTATTCACCGCTTCCTGATCGACGTCTCGTTGCGAACACGATACACGCGGCGGAATATATGTACGTATGTCTGGCGAACGGAACGCACCGCGGCACGCATGTTTGCAGTGCAAACTTGTCAAAAGGCGTGTTCGTCGAATATGGGGGCAGCGAGCTCCGACAACCTGGGTGGCAGACACGTTTCGAATCTCATCACCCCTAGTGATGCTGGGTGTTGAACCCGTTTCGCTCAACCGAACAGAAAAGATGAACCGACAAGCCTGTTGCGCGAGTGCCAGCCTTTTACGAGTCCGTTTAACAAAACGTCGTTTAATGAACTGCACGCGGTTGACGTATCGCGCCAGGCACGCTCGTCGGGCTATCCTGTTAAAAGAAACCACTCTTCGTCTCGCAGCCGCGATCGAGACGATTTAAAGATTGGCTAACGAACGATCCGCCAAACGATGCTGACCGATACAGGTAGAAACCTAAATCGATTTTCACGCGTTCAGAAAATCCCTCGCTCCGCACCGACATGGATATCTCATTGGATTCTCTGCTCCAATATGTAGCCTACGATTGAAAATCCGTCTCGGCTTACAGATCAATTAACTTAACGACTACGTAGCGTTTCACGTTAACACGCCGAGAATGCTCTTGGAACTCGGAACTCAGAAATTGGCCGCTAGTCGTGCTCTATTCATAATCTGTCGACGTGTCAACGTCGAGCGTATTAACGCAGACAATTACATCGCCCGCTAGCTAGGCGCGATTTACAAGGAGAGTTTGCAAGTCTTCGACCGTGTCCAGGCTCATCAGGTACCAAATATTCACGTCGTTCTTGAAACGCAGAAACGTTTGGTGTTGAACAAAGGGTGTTCTTTCGTCGTCGAGCGCGAGGGAGTTTAAGACAGGACTCGGTTCACGAGCAAACATCGTAAACACGCGTAGACGGCGTTTGTACGACGTGTTATGACAGCGAGGACAGGTGATAATTTGCAATCAGCGCGGGGAATCGTGGCGATCTGTTTGCCGTTTAAGTTCGTTGGCTGGAACGAGCGCGGAGAAATTGCAACGAAAGCGAAAGACCGTGGAGAGATGAAGAGTTTAAAGAGAGGATAAACGAGTCCGTGGAGACCTGCAGCAACTTGCCACGTAACTCTTTCTACAGTGAGCAACCGGCCCAAGAATGTGGCTACCTTCTGTTCCAAGAAGAAAGCCAAGTGGACTTGAACTCTGGAAAACGCGCGGTCTCTTCCCCGCGCGGTCCAGGATTCCCCTAATTTGTTTGAGTGAAACAATATCGAGTTACGACCGATGCTATCGCTGAAACACGCACGTGCTACGGCGCACGGAAGGTTCATCGCGGCCCTCTGACGAGCTACCGTGCCGAGCTATCTTCACGAATCTCCTTGCTCGCTCCGAAAAGAAGAAGTGGTGGAAGGAGGAGATGGAGAGGAAGGAGAAAAGAACAGGAATGAAACGAAGCCAACGAAGGCGACTCCCTTACGAGGTACACGAAACCGAGCGTCTCTGTCGCCTCTGTGTATATTCTCAACGTGATACCAGAAAATCAAGAACGAAAGGAAAAGGAGAAAAGGAGAAATCGAGGAAACGTCGTCTCTTGCAAAGTCTCGTTTGACGTTTCGTCGAATGATCAAAGATCTCACAGGATAAAAATCGCGAGGAAAGTTCATTCTCGATATTCAGACCGATCGGCAGGAGTTCGAACATTCGACACAACCGGCGTGGTTCAATGGTAATAGACGGTGCACGAGCGCGGTGTTCCGGTCACTGTTTGTGAAAGGAACCGTGCGTAGCAACGTTCTCTACTACCGTGGAAACTCTTTGACAAGCCGACACGCCACCCAACGCGCGAAATTAGGGCCGTATCGAGCAAAAAAGGGCCCGATATCCCGAGCTCGACAAGATGTCGCTGCTTAAAATTCCACCCGTGGCCCGTACGACGTGGCATCAATGATGAATCCACTTTCTTCTTCTTCGTCGTCTTCTTCTTCTTCTTCCGCGCCGTCATCCTCTTTTTCCTGGTCCTCCTCCGCCGGGGAAACCACGAGAAGGAGTGACAGGAGAGGGACGGCCCGTGGAACGTCAAGAACGAGATCCCGAGATGCGAGTCAAACGACATGAGAAACTGTCACGCGACATCTGTGAACGTCACTCAATGAAGTGTCAAAACAACGATATCCTCCTTCGACTAGAATCGTCATCCCCTTCTCTTTTTCAGCTCTTCTCTGCTTTCTCTCTCTCTCTCTCTCTCTCTCTCTCTTCATTTTATTTAATCCTTCTCTCGGTTTCCTTCCTTTTTCCTTTTTTCCTTTTTCTCTTCACCAGGGAAGAGAAGCCCTCCGTCGAACACGTCGTACGCGCGTGCGGACCAATCGCATTTATTAAGGCGCAGTGTCACCGAACACGTTACCTCCGTCCACCTTGTACGCGTACCTACAGCCTCGAGGTGTCAGCCACATCGATCGAGAACAGGTCGCGACGCGTGTCCCCCCATCGTGTATCCTAACGAGACAAAACGAAGCAATCGAACCGGTCGTCTTGACGCGTCCACTGTGCGCCTTCTTCTCCGCTGCCTCCTCAGTCCTTCCCAATTTCAAGCTTCCAGGAACTCCTCGGCTAATTGGCATTTTACAATCGCCTAGCGAAATTCCTCTCGTACCTCTCTTCTCGCCTCTCTTCTCAGCCGCGTGTATATTTCCAAACAATAAAGTTTAAACTTTCGTCTCGATTCGAGAATGGTAAAATTGGTAAACGATTTGAAAACCGAAATGCTAGTTAGAGTGTAATTTAATCGTTTTCTACTAGGTATGGCTGATCGATCCAAAAAATTCCAAGATACATGGAAACACACGGCGAGAAAACACGACGCGATAACGAAATTACACGCGGTGTAACGATACCGATGATAGCGGGCCATTCGATGGAGACGCGGTGTTTTACCTGAACATTCGAAACGTGAGAGGAATGCCGGCTTGAAATCGGCCACGTCGGAGCCCGCGGGACGGACAAAGGGGATCGTGATTCCCGTCCGTCCGTCAGTCTCCGTATCCTGTCTCCGCGAAAGAAACAAGATCGTGTGAGGAGGATGCCGGAGGAGGCGAAGGAACGAGGAAGAAGAGAAACGAGAAGGGAAGAGACGAAGACGCAAAAGACGCGGATAGAGAAGGGAGGAACAGGGCAAAGAGAGTCGTTTTGAATGCCCTGTCTCCTTTCGGAGAGCCGGATGCTCTCTCGTCTCGGGCGGACGCTTCGTAAGCGTAATCCAGTTTATGAAACCCTGGACGCAACGTGCACGGAGCTACGCGTTGGCCACGAACGCGGTGCGTGTGCATGTGTGTGTGTCGCCAGCAACGGTATGAATGTACACCTTCTATTTTGTCGGTACGGCACGAATGGACAGGAAACGGCTCGCTTTGAATACTTCTGGAATTGGATTAAGACCATTCTAAACCGAGGGCAGCATAGTGGCCCCGTAGTTTCGTCATGGTAGTTTCGCCAAATGCCGCGAACGACGCACTGTATGACTATACCTGATCGTTGCTCCGATTTCCTCCGAGAAGCTACAGATTATCCCAATTTTTTACGGGGCAGAGGATCATCCGGAAAGTCGTCCGGCTTTCGAAGAATTATTCGATCCGAACTGGCAGACACTGCGGGATCAAGGTGCAAACTCTGATCGTACTTTACAGTTCGCAGGGTGATGGAGCCGAGATACGACGTAACGACCTTTAACTTATGGGTAATATCGCCGTGCACGCCTCCTGCGAAGCATCGAAAACACTTTCATATTTCTCCGTCTTGCGAGCGAGGTGCCTGCCTCATCGAATATTCCGCGCATATAATCTCGCCCCGTGCTCCTAACGAGTTACCAGCTGCCGCTAATTGCGCAATTAGTTTGAATTTGGGCGGAACCGCGCGCCTCCCCCGTCCATCGGGGAGCGCGAAGTGAGGCGTACGCCCGGTTAACTTCATACAAACCCGGGGAAGAGAACCGAGAAGAGAGGAAGAGAAAAAGGCCCGAACGAACACAACGGACCCGATAGAGGGAAAGAGAAAGGGAAACGAAAAGAAGGGGAGAAAGAGGCGGAAAGAAAAGGGGGTAGAGGAGAAAGGGTGGTGCGAGGGAGAGACGAGAACCGCTAATTAGGCGCCGCGCGCGAATACCGTGTCGGTATATATCGGGCGCCGTGATTATGGCTAAGCGAAGTCTCGTACGTCGGGAGTGAGAAGGAGAACGGGCGAAACGGTGACGGGAGAGAGAAGGCAGAGCGAGAACGACTAGCGTACGTGCGCGGCTCATACGTGGGCTTCATTAACGAGCCGTGTTAATTAGTCGCAGATAGCCGATCGGCCGTGGTTGGTATACGGTAAGGCAACCTCGTCGATGCCCTTCGTCCTGGAGCCGAGCTAGTGTGTACACACGCTCGGTGCTGATCACCGAGAGAAAAAATCGACGTGATCCTTGATTTTCATCGAGTCCACGTGGACCCGGGTCAAGAAAAGTCATTCGTTTAACAAGCTTCCAGGATAAACCGTAACCAATTATAACGGAACGTTTGAGGACCACCCGTATGCTCTATTTGTACGTAGCAGAAGGGTGTTTGCTTCCTTTCCTTATCCTTTGACTTGTTCCATGCGACGTCTTGTATCGCCGACTAGCAATTAGCGTTCACTTCCAACGGGGACATTGTCACGAAGATATAATTTGTCGCCTCTTTTTAGAGCCTTTTCTCTTTAAAAAGAAAGAAAAGAAAAAGAAAAGAGAGAATGATAAAGGGGGATGTGTTGAGATGAATTGGAAAGAGTCGAATGTACGATCGCTAGTACAGTGGTACGAAGTTTACATGTGAAACTGCATTACCGCTATCCCTCTGCAAGAGGAAACATAAATCGACGTGTGCGTGTAATGCTCGGAAATTGTTTGCTGAAATTGATTGGACACGAAACGCGTCAAGTAATCAGGAAATATGGTGTACGAGGCAAAAAGACTGGTCAAGATCTATGTAAAATAAAGCGTGCAGCGAATATGCGGAACGAGACATTAACGACACGTGGTGAGGCACGCCTACCGACAAGGCGGCGCAGGTTGGCCAACCGCTTGCCGCAATTAACATTAGAGCCCGATCAGAGAGGTTCGACTCTCAACGTTAATTAACGAAACGAAACGAGACGAAACGAAACGAAACGTTCGATCGGTAACACACACATACACACACACACACATACAGATAAAGAGAGGGGAGGGTGGTAAGAGCAACTGTTGGAAGCGCGGCGCGGTGCGACGCGGCGGTACCTTTCGTCTCTAGCAGAAACTATCCGCGGCCGAGCTATTTAACAGTTTTCAGGCTGTCGCGGCGCGTCAGGTGACAAGACAGGAGACGAGGACAGCCTTCGTCCAAGCTTCGTCCATAGCAGTGCTATGCATCGTTGCACCGGCTACCGCGTGGCGGATAAGCCGCAAAAGATCCTTTGCGGCAAAGCAGCTGCTACTGCACTTGTTCATTAAAACGGGAAGATTGTTTATCCCCCCCTCCCGGGAGATTGGTCGGAGGAGAAATTTTTTTTGAACTCCGGCGATATATCGACGAGGTTGGACTATTGTTCAACGAACGAAATATACATATATGTAGGTTCGTTGAAGGCAGGCAGGTACAACGCGCGAAGCTGTATATCAGGGGGGCACAAAAGGCGCTGGGGAATAGAGAGAAATGTAGAAAGTCAGGCGAACTGGCGGATGACGGGAAACAAAGGACCGTTTTCTCGATGCATTATAATAATAAAGGCTC
This sequence comes from Frieseomelitta varia, assembly GCF_011392965.1. Taxonomy (NCBI): domain Eukaryota; kingdom Metazoa; phylum Arthropoda; class Insecta; order Hymenoptera; family Apidae; genus Frieseomelitta; species Frieseomelitta varia. The sequence continues at coordinate 108,743 of NW_025109784.1, forward strand.
AAAGTCGCTCGTTTCTCGACGAGTCACTCGCTGGTCATGCACCTACACCTCTTAGCTCGAGCGTCGAGCTAGCTGGTCGGAAACGTGGAGTGGGCACGCAGCCAGGGTCGTTTCTTCAATGGAATGGTGGGCGATCTACCATGAATGGAGGTCATTTATTCGCATTCAGCATCGTCCGACTGCATCGCGGACCTGCCATTGTGTGCACGAGAACCGAAGACTATACGGGGGCAAAGTCTATGATCTGGCACAAAAAAACTCGGACACCTCCGACATGACACCGACCGGAGGTGACGTCTATCTCTCCTTCTTTCGTCCGCGTTCCCTTGAATCATTTTTAAAGGGTATCTCTCTCGCGTCCTGTCTTCGAGTTATACGTTCAAAGATCGCTTAGCCACGGATCCTTTTACCCACGGGACTTTAACCTTGCTTCTGACAGTCACAGAACGACTGTATCACAATGATGATGGAACGACGAGCAGTTAAAGGAATCACGTTCTCTGCCTAGCCAGAGAAGAAGGTTGCTGACCCCTCTCTCAGAGTAATTCTCAATCGGACGCGAGACGATACGCTATGACGAACGCGGTAAAGTTAAGCTACTTAAGCTCGTGTCTGTGAAACGATAATTGATGCTGATTAACGTTGAACTCTACATGGAGCACGAGACGAAAGTGGCTATCGAAAGGAGCGACCAGTGTTTCCAACCGAGTGCTACAATGGATCATGGAACACGTTGAGAGCGCGTATCTTCCAACCCTGGTCACCGCATGAAATTCAAAGCGGACTCGTGTGAAACTGTTGGTACCTCAATAGCTCAATGCACACGAAGCGGTATATATGCAACACAGATACATATATATATGCAACAATGTCCGGGTGGTTCATATCGCGTAATCAAAGGCGAACTGCTGAGACATTGGTTTCCCGTACACGTTCACAATGCGAAACAAGGTATAAGCGCTAGCGGTCGCGCAACACGTGCTATTGTGCGTGGCTATGGTACGCATAGGGAACCCTGAAGAAAAGGCTGTAAATCCCCAAGTTCTCTCATGCGCGTTTCATTGTACACCGTGCTTACAATCTCGCTCGTTTCATGGCAAATCCTTCGTCAGGATAACCTGTGCAGCAACGTGTGTGGCCCGCGGTGAACGCGTCGCTGCTGCTCCACGAAATTCATCCCGTATTCGCAATCCCACGCAACGCATCGCAACGAGAACACCAGCGACACCAGCGAATCGAGATCTCGAGAGAAGACAACGACGCTCGATTCGATGGAGGACGCGAACGCTTCTTTAGCATGACTGTACCCTCGTGACTCTTGTCACGTGAAAGTCGATCGAACCTGTTACCTTGCTGCGCGTCCGACAAGCAAAATCTATTTATCTGACTACCATCTATTCTGTGAGTTTATATTTATGTGTTCTGATTTACGAATTCGAAACTTGGAAGTTATCCAAGTCGCGCAGCATTCAAAAGGATCGTAACTTGGAAGACTAAAAGACAAAGACATTGTCCGGAGCACGTCTAACAATAAGCTGACGTGAAGCGGTCATTAGAAGAGGCCGAAAGTTTTCCAGCTATTACACGAAAACATTGGACCGATTGGTTCAGGCAACAGGTGGGCCACGATGTCCAAAAGAAAGATCCTTTCCATGGACCCTCGTCATTGATCGAGAGACGGCCACGTACGAGCAAGGTGGTCGAGTCCATGGGGGTGGATAAGCTCGGCCGTTTTCCCCGACACGAGGATCGATTTATTATTGGCAAGGTGGCGGATAGCTCGTTTCGTGGTCCCTAGAAGGGCCGTATATAGCACGCCAGACACGCGCCATGTGGAAGCTGAACTTGCTATGATGTATCGCGCGGCTGCGTCGAAAATTCACGTGAAGAATCGTGCACAATTCATCGTGGGAGTCACCGAGAAAATTTGAGAAACAAAGACAGACGAAATATTATCTCTCTCTCTCTCTCTCTCTCTCTCTCTCTCTCTCTCTCTCTCTCTCTCTCTCTCTCTCTTTCGGTATGTTTCTATCAGAAACTATTGAGACCTATTTCGACTGACTTTTTTCTTGAATTTATAATGAATGAAAGAAAGAAATACGAACTCGTAGAAAGGAAGTGAAAAGAAACGAAGAGGAAAGAGGAAAACCTGTCGCTTCGAAATTTATAAAGAAGCAACAACGTCATCGTGATGCATCGCAGTATAGAAGCGACAGCAGCTGACATTTACCTGAAATATCGTTTCTGTGACCGTGTCGTCGGTAAAAATCAAATGAAGAACACGCTGAAATAGAGCATAGGGCTGACAGTTGCAGCCACGAATGAAGGCCTGAGCCTTCATGTTCGTCGAGATCCTTCGGGTGGCCACATGGCGCAATTAAAAACGGCGCCGACTCTCTTTGTGCCACGCGTCTCGAAGGTGCCATATGGTTCTTCGGCACCCTCTTCTGGTATTCTTCCTTTCCCCTAGAGGGTCGCGCTAGATAACTAAGTGGTTAAGAACACAGGCTCGAGTGCATCCTCGAGGATATCTTCTTTTTTCTTTCGAAAGTCGACAATTTCGTCAATTTTCGACACCGATCTTGCATTTTTTTTTTTTTTTTTTTTTTTTCTTTTTTGCCGTATATTCCATCGACTGTTAACTGCTGAGATTGCTATCGAAGCTTCTTACTTCTCTCGCGGGGAAAAGATTGTAAAGACTGGAGATTAGAGGGGGGGGGGGGGGGGAAACTTTGAGACTCGTTTGATCAGCTGTAAAAGATTTTACACGAAGGAGCTGGAGTGTGAAAGAAAGGCGCGTAGAATCTTACGTGAAGATTTCTGAAAGGATTGCGAAAGCCTTCCCAAAGTGTTGACAACGTCCAACGAGCGTCAAAGATGATGCTCTGTCAGTTTGTACGAATAAAAGAGGTATACACAGGGAAAACCGTCTTTCTGCCCGGTTCGAGCTGCATTCCCATGCGGAAAGTTCTCTTCAACAGGAAGGGGAAGGGCGGAAAAAACACGGCGGAGAATAGAGGACCGTTTCCAAGATTCGGGCAATTCTGTGGGAAAGGAATGAATGAACCGTCGTGCCGGTGTCCTGCGGTGCTCTAGTATTATTCGTCAGGACAATGGAGACTCGAGAGCACAGGCTGCACCAAAATGCAGGAACGCGAAACTTTTCGAGAAAGGGATTAATCCAACAAATTAGAAAATCTCTCCCTTCCCATCGTTCTCTTACAAAATCGGGGGATTTTCCGAAAATAGAAACCGTCCGCCCGATGAGACCTATCTGATCTGGAATGCGACGCGAGATTTTGTTCTCAAGTTAAATTAAAGAAATGCCTCGCTCCCGTCACTGTCAAAAGTCGTGATAAGACCAGTTAAATTGTATAAAACGTATTACACGCACGAAGCTATTTACAAGTAAATAAACGAATGAACGATGAAACTTTTGAATTGCTCTTGACTTGCTCTGTCTAGCGATATTAGAAGGAGCGTTTAACATACAACATCCAAGAGGCGTGCAACTTCGAATTCCCAGCAACTCGAAAGGGGCTCGGCGAGTCAGGTGTGGTCGGCCCCTTTGCGTTTTCTGCATAGGTGTCGTCGTCGCGTCGCCAACGGTAGGCTCCAGCGACAAAGGACCCGAATCCGCGTAAAAGCGAACTCCTCTCGTCGGATAGACAACGCGGCGGCAAAACTTCAGAGGGACTAGCGCGGACAGAGACGAGACCGAGCGCGGTTCGGGAGGAAGCTGCTGGCAAAAGGAACAGAAGAGGGAGACTGAAGTGAAACCTTCGTCGCTCATGGCGCGTATTTCGCGATGCGTTCGACGCGACGCGGCCGAGAGGAGGAGGGAAAAAAAACTTGTCAACAACGGAGAAACGGAGGGAAAAAGTGCACTGGTACAAAAGAACGAAAGGAGCAAAGGAGATTGAGCGAGGAGATGGCTCTCCTCCCCGAGAGAGCCAGAAACGAGAGATTAGCAGCGATGCTCGACCGGTAAAAAAGCCAGTCCACCGACTGTATAATGCTCGATTCCCGGGGAATTCGTAGCCAGGAATGCGAGACGTTTTAGCCCCGAACGCCAGCCCCGTTGCCTCGTACAAATTTGCTCTAATACGATAAAAACGACGCGAAACTCGTCGCGTCGGTTATTTACTTCACGAATTTGGTCGGCGGAAGGATAAAGAATCCGAGAACGTACGCGACTCGAGACACTACCGTGAAATATTCACGGATGATTTACGCAGCACGACAAAAACTTCTTTAAGATGAGATTCGACGAGAAGTTGGATCGAAACAGCCGAAATAGAGGTGGTACGCAGCGGTCAGGTGCAGCGTACCGATAAGCCAGGTTTCATCCACGGGCTTGATATTTCTTTTTCTTTCTTCTTCTTCTTTTTTCTTTTTTTTTTTTACACAATCGTAAACGCAGGTTCATCGAAGAAAAAGGAACGACAGAGTCTATTATTCGATTGGCTGGAGAAAACGAGGGAGAGCCGTCGCATCGAGAGGAGAAAGATCCGTGGCGCATCGGCGCACAGTGTGGGGGCGTTCTTTCGTACAAGAATAGGAGTAAGAAGTAAATCCGCGTGGAAGGGAAGAAAGACGAACGGACAGGTCTAGCCCGAGGAGAAAAAGACGTTCCCTGAAACGTAAACACGATAAAATCAACAAGGAGCACAAGGAGACCGCGGAACAGAGGCGCAAAGAGAGCCAGATAATTCCCGATACCGTGACGACACGATCGAGAGGAACTAAAAAGCACGAGGGATTCTTTCCTATTCAGCCGCGTTTTCACGATGAATGGAACATCGTTCGACCGGTGTGTGTACAGGCCGACGTGTATACTGTGTATACCTATGTACGAGGTACATCCAGGTCCTATGGAAACGTAAGGTGCAAGGTATTGTCGCGCGAGCATGAATGGACGAAAGAATGGCGGAGTGGAACAAGTGTACCGACCCACAATGCCGGGAATGCGTGGAATTCCGAGTGATTTATGGAGTCAGTGTTGTTGGCGAGCTCATCGATGTTGGTCGGTCGGTCGGTCGGTCGGTCGGTTCGAAACCGAGTGGACCAAGTGGACCAAGGCGACGCCCACACGGCCTGGAGGAGCGTCTCTATACCTGCTGCCAATTACCGATACCGTGAACATTCATAAATCGTAATTCGTTAATTCGCGGTGTTCGTGCACAGCGTTCGTGCGAGAGCCGAGGCGTGCGTACGGCTAGCGGGATTCAAAATACGAACGTCCAGGTTCGCCTGCGGCCGGAATGCTATTCATTCGGTTCGAGAGATTCGCGCGGCCATTGTTCGTGAGTTATGTTCTCGTAACGAGAAACGAGGCGAGGTGCACGAGGTGCACGATGTTAACAGTCGTCCTGAGTCGATCGTCCCCCCGGTTTTGTAACCAGATGCAAAATAACGGTATGCCAAAAATGGTACTTTTTGCGCGGTCGTTTTTGGCAAGATGACAAAGATCGAAAGAAATTTGATCCGAAAGAGACATTCCGCTTTCGATCGAATACACTACATCGATACAATGTTCCGCGATAGATTAACAAAGAGTGGAACGCAGTTTTTTCTACTTATCATGGGTTCATTGAGATCCATACAATGCCATCAGAGGCCAAGTATACCTATACCGCAAACGATACCGTTTCGTGGAAAGATTTTCGTTCTTGGTGTGCGTCAGTTTCGTTAACTGAATGAAACTATTATTCGCTTCTCATTCGGTTGCAGGTTGCAGAACGTAGATTGTGTTGCGACCCTCTGCCAAAGTCGGATTACATTATAGAGTTTCTGGAGTACTTGGAGCCTAACCCATGTTACCTGGACAACCTCTCCTCCCACTTTCAACCGAACTCACGACTTCTTCTTCCTCTTCTTTCTCGCATTCTTTCTCCGCTCGGGCACGTAAAGCAGCGTGCAAGGAAAGACGCTGCCACAGCTTCGAGGATCCATTAATTTTTAATGGCACATTTTCGGGCCATTGAATGGCCACAGCCATAAGCTACGGAAAGCGAAGCAGCCGCGTTTTTAAAATGTATGAACCGTTCGTTCGCCGAGTCGTTAAAAAGTTAAACACATCGGGAGATTTCTCGAGAGGGTACGTTTCAGAAACTAAAGGGAACGTTTCAGGTTAAATAAGATTGAATCAGGGAAAAAGATCACGCGCGTAGATTTTATTATACGCGCGAGACCGTGTCCCAAGATTCTCTTCTCCTATAAATCTTGGATCCCGGTCCTGTTTTCGTGCTCGAGCACTCGAGCGTGCCGGCTAAATCTCCCCCGCACAAAGGATTTCATAAAGTGGGTGGAACTTGTAAAGTGACCTTTTATGATCTCAATGAATGAGTGTCACGTGAACAGCCCGCTACAATGCGGCCAGGATTTTCCAATTTTCTGTGTCACAGTCGAGCCAGGTCGTGAGAGATCGAATCGACGGTGATCGTGTGAACCGCGGCAAAAAAACGGGCTTAAAACGGGAACAATTTTCACTAAGTTGCCGGGAATTGTGATCTCTCCCCGGCTTTTTTGAGCGATGCGAACACGACAAAGCGGTACTGCTGCTCCGGCTGATGCCAGAAGTGAAAGTTGCGTTTCGTTGTTTCCATTTCGTCCGTGTTATTCCACGAAATCTATCGCTCTTGTCATAGCTCTTGATCGCGGACTCTTATCGTAAGCACTTGGATAACATTAGGTGCTAAGGGCCAAGACACAGATTCGGGCTACCGAATATCATTTGACAAGCTCCATTAACATTTAAAGCACCACGTCCACGGCTGCCGAGATTCTTACTTTCGATCAGTATTTAATCGATCCGTCCGTGTTTAAAGATCCATCAAACGATGTTGATCAATCAATAGAGTTGACAAGTGGGTACGAGATCGAATCGGTAGTATCGTGTCCCATTAGAAATCAAATTCTCAGTGGCGAGATATCTTATCGAACAGGCCTGCTTCAATTTTTTCGCGAAAATATACACAGATTGGGACGCATTAACGAGAACGTTTTGTTCCCGTGGTTTATCACCGGGATCGTGGCTTGTAAAAAAACGGAAAAGGTTAACAGTCGAAGATTGCGAGATACTCGGTTTCCGCAGGTGGTGTTCCAATCGTGAGGAACAGTTCCCGGTGTATTCGAAAGTAACGGTCCAGCCAATGACATCTCCTCGATCTTCACGGAATGACGTGACCCCTGATCGGTCATCGAACGATCGGACTTAACCTCGAGAATTCTCCGATTGGTCATTGTTCCTTCCTCCGTGTCCGTGACACTCGGACGAGAATCGAGTCGTCTCATACGCGTTAATAGAGAGTTTCTTGATACGCCGCGTAAACGTACAAAGAGCACTGTACAGATACGAAAGAGAGTCTGAGAAAATCGCGGTATCGCGGTGACACGCACCGATAAATGTTGAAAGGTCTAACGCCGATCACGGATGTGTGTATGTGTGTGTGTGTATGTATACGTTTCTTCTCAGACATGACTTGGTTTCAATGAAGAGAAGAGGAACGCTTTGGTAAAGACGCAAAATCGTGCGAGGGCGTGACTGGGAACACTTGGACGTTCCACATCTAGGATTCGCTTCGTGCCCTAGTGGCCGTAGAGAACATACGGTACTCGTCGTTTTCTCAGCGGCAGATCCCGCTCCGAGTAGAGACATCCCAGCAGCATTTCGAGCAAACCTCTCGAGGAGTCGAGGCAATGGTAATGACACCTGATACTCGAGCGTCCCGACGAACGCGTGACCCGGAAACCGACCCGAGGCTATTTTTCGAATCTTCGTCCAAGAGAGGCGAACGCGACGTTCCGCCGCGATCTAGATGCTCGCTCCTCCTCGTCCTGTTTTATTCTTTCCCTCTCTTTTTCTTTCGTTCGTCCCCCCCCCCCCCGGTTCACCTCTTCGCCCGTTCGCTCTGCCTGTTTGACTACCACTCGAAGCTGTGCTAGTCGAACTTCGTACAACCGAGATGGCCGAGACGTTCTTCTTCTTCTTCTTCGTAGCGCAAGAGAGCCAGTCGGTGTAATAGCATACACAGAGAGGAACGGGCTAGATTAGAGGGACGATGGTCTCAGCTCTCCGGCCGACCGTCTTGGACCTACGGACTCTACGGACTCTACGGTCTCTCGAGGTCAACCCGCTTTGGGGCATCGTGCTAACCGCACCGGTGGATCCTTCTACCCGGAAACGGTTTCTATCGGCCTCTCGCGCGCTCCATCCTAGGGTACGCCGACGTTGCCTTCTTCGGTCGCCTCTTCGTTTTCCGGTTACGATCACTCATAAGGGTTTTATGGTTTCTTTGCTCCAAGGCGGAATGCATTCTCCTCGTATCGACAAGCTGGAGTTACGAGCTGGAAGCGTATCAAGCTAAAAGGACATTTTGAATTTTGGATATTCCAGCGTTGTTCGGAACGCGTTTCGCTTCTCTGTACGAAACGAACGAAATCTAGGAGCGAGATTGAAAGTATTCGTACATTAACCTTCGGACAAAGAGCCGAAACTGTTGGTATTGACAGAGGCGATCTCCGGCTCTGTTAGAAACGTAGCACGATGGGCAACGAATCGAATTAAGCAATATCCCTGGATCGATCGGCCACGTACCACGTACCTCGGCTTCCTACCCGTGGTTGTTACGAAGATGAACCTTGTACGAGCCGGGTAGCCGCACCTCCGTGCCAGATGATTATCCGTTCTCGGAGGATCGTCAGACTACAGAGGCACACGACTTCCTTCCTCAATTCTCGTGGCAATCAGACCGCGATTTCTACCCTCCCATAGACACAACGGGCAATTAGTTCGTCGAGCGTGTATCGGAGTGTATCGACCGATCGGCACGGCGGCTGGCGTCCTGCTGCCGTTCGTGATTTATGCCGCATTGTCTTCTGCCCCACAGCAGCGGTCGTATAGCTTCGACCGTTCAAATCCATCCGTCGTTTATATACCCCTTCCTCTTTCCTCCTCTTTGCTTCTTCCACCTCTGTTCGAATCACTCGCTCTCTCGATATCGTGATTCGGTATCGTTGTTCCAATGCCTCGAACCGGCGAGCTGGCTCTACGCGTGACCGAGTCCTCCCTCTCTTTTCCCCTTTAGTCACCTTCCTCGAGCAAGTACTGTCTCCTCTCTCGTTGTTTCGATGCCACGCCATGCCACGCCGACGCTGTTGCCGAGGAGAAGTGCTCGTCGCCGCGTAACCTCATTAGTCGCCTGATGTCTCTCTTAATTGCACGCCCTCCGCCCCGTCGGTTTATTTATTGGCGCTGATCGTGATCGCCCATGGGCCGTCGCGTATCGTACCGTACCATACCGTACCGTAACGTTCCGTTCCGTTCCTCTTTATAATCCGTTCTATTCAAGAGTTTGTTCGCGATCCTCCTCGAGCCACAAACAGGGTAAGACATCCGTCGATCGGCACGTTTCATCCGCGACTCGGTAAAAAAAAATCGCGACGCGGACACGTCTCTCGTGTTTCTCTCGTGTCACTGCACCACGTGGCCATATATTTTCCGACAACGAACGTCTCCCCTACATCCCCGTGCCGCCCGTGTATCGATCTCTTCTCACGAGTGATCGATGCGGAGATCCGAGGCCTACGGTCTCGTCGATCGTCACCGTCGTCGATGCCGTCGTTGTTACCAGATGATTTAAGTTCCTAACCCGAGACTCCTGCTGTCAGCCGCAACACAACGCCGTTCCCACTTCTACGCGGCGCACTGCGCCCTGTCTTCCCTCTTCTCCTTCCTTTTCCCTCTTCCCGATCCACTCTTTTTCGCTTTTTTCTCGCCCGTTACTTACTTCCGTGAATAACGACTGTTTCGAAACAACTTCACTGACACGCGAGTCACGTGCGCATTATTTACACGGCCTCGATGGTACACCTTCCACCCACGACGTTCCATCGCACGAGCATTATCCAAAAATCCTGTTTCGATTTCTCCGATCGAAAGCTGGTTGGAATTCACGCTATTGCGGTAGACGCGCGCGCGTGAGCATTCGACGATAATATTGTTCAACAAATCAGACAGCACGCACGCGTAGAACGTGTTCAGGTGCGGCCACGCGGACACGCGTTCCTTGTTCGCATCGGCTCGGGTCGAAACAGTGGAGGGAAAAGATAGGGAAAAAAAGGAACGAACGAAACGAAACGAAACGAAAGAAGATAAAACGTGGGGAGGGAGGAGGAGAGAGGGAGGGCGAGCGCGTACGTCTTATACGTAGGATCGCGAGAGGATCGAGAAGGTAAATCCAGAGGGCCAGCGGTGAGACCCGCTGAGTTATGGACACATTCGGGATTTCTTCAGGTTGTACCTGCTGGCATTGGTTAGAGGGAAAGGGCATAGTGCTTTATTGAATTGGGTTACATGATTTACGATACCGCCTTCCGATCTCGCTCGATCAGCACTCGCTGTCGAGGTTGACTCGTAACGCTTAACCCCTTTCGGGGTACTTGCTCTTTACGTCGACTTTTTTTCTGTCGGAAACGCGCTCTTGTTACGACTCGCAGGAAACAAATCTTCAGCCTGGTATCGATAATCGATAATCGATAAACGAATTCAGTGCACGGAGCTCGAGGAATCGGTAAAACTTATACTTATAAGCAGGAATCGGCAATTCGGGATTTTCATGAAACGCGAGTGCCAACGTGATTATTACGAGATATATCTCTAGAGCATGAGGACACTGGTGAAATTTCTCACTAGCTATTGAAACAAATAACAAGTTCTATTCGTAATAATTTTTGTAAATTAGTAAACATTTTTTAGCACTAGCCTGTACACCTTCCTCCCTCTTCCAATAAATATAAAATTGTATTGGAAACCTTGCATTTGGACTGATCGTTCGGTATTTCGAAATCTGAAATTTCGAAACGAAAGAAAATCATTTGTTTCGACGTCGAACCTACGCAATATCCTTCTGATCGATCGTGCACCACGTCCACTGGTGCTTCGTACTCGCAATATTAAAAGTTTCGTCTTATCAGGACGCGACGGGTTGAAGACAAATTTCCGACAAGCGAGGATATTAAATAGATCTGCTCTCCTGCGAAGCATGGAATGTACACGCGATATCAAGCGGCCGAATGAGAAATGTAAATTCTCTCGCGGCGTAGACTGATGTAATTTAACGATGCTCGAGAAACCTACCGATCGCCGAGAGGATTGTAGGTGCGCGCCGCGCGGAGAGATATTAGCGATAAGGTGTATCTGCTTCAACCTGTTGCGCGAACGATATTACTGCGGATTGATATAGTGCCGCGTCCCGGTGAATATGTTGCCTCGTGTACTGTTCAGCATAATGACGTTGTACGGTAATGGCATGGTAATCACTGTAAGTATTAATACACCGACGCGACATTTGTTCCCGAGCTACGATCGTTTAGCGATCTCGGCCGTGGTCAAGATGGAAGAACGGTAGTTATTAACCGGTATATTCCCGCCAATTACAAAGATATCCTCGTGAATTTCGCTCGTTTTTTTTTTTAACGTTTGACAGATATAGACGATAATAAAACCTCGGCGCAGTCTCTGCGTTGTCAGTGAAATGGGATCGTTTCGACGGTAATTTACGGTCGGTACGAGTAAAATTAAGCAACGAACCGGTGATCATTCGTGCGATAGATTATTTTCAGAGAACGCCTGATGCACTTGAATTGAACTTGCGCTGAACATGGCACGTGGGCTGTATAACGATAAAGTGGAGGTGAAATCTTTTCGCGGCTGTCCAAGGTAAAACGATTCCAGTTTCTTCGGGCAGGATACAGAGCATGCGCCATGACTGCCCGTATGTCAATAAAATCAGCGGGTGTGGCTCGGTTCATTGGCAGGCTCGTTCAGAGTCGTTTGGATTTCGCGATGCGAGAAGAGAGACTCGTAAAACTACCGACGAGAGAATTTTGCGCATCCTTCATCTTGCGCGTCAATTTGAGCAAACAGTCGCTTCGAACGCTGATTTGAATCGATCGATTGAATCAAGAAATTTCTAAAGCGTGAGAAAATGACATTGTACTCTACACCGTATTGTACAGATACCTGTCCAATATACGTACGTATGTGGAACGGAGTTCAGTTATAATCCGAATGAATGAATTTAAAGCCGTCTTTAGGGAAGCTGTGTCCGGTAGGGAACCTTTGTAACGGTGTATCGCAAAAGCCTTCGATCAAGTATAATCGAGAGCAGCTCGATCGGGGCTGCCGTAAACGCTTGACGCGCAGATTGCATAAAGAATTGAGTAATCCGACAGGACCGGTGCGCAACGACGCGACGGATGCAAACGTTTCTGCAGTTTCGAACGACCTCGCAATCACGATAAATCGCATTCGACCAGCCTGAATTTGTTCCCGGCGTTGGCGTGTGCGGAGGCCTGGCCGATGGCACGGGCTTAGAGCGTGTACCGTAAAATCGTTTCACTGTATCAATCTCTACGCTTCTTTCTTCCTCACGCGGGATTGTGTTGACGATAAAAAGGAGGCAAAAGTCGACGAGCCGTCGACATAATTCTTATCCTCGCTTTGCTCGATTGCGCGTGTTAAGAGAAGAAGAAATGGAAAGGAAAGAATAAATAAAATAGGGTACGCTTTCGCGAAGAAGAAATAATCCGGGTCGTACGAAATATATAAGTTACTGGCCGACCGAATCGATATCTTGAATTATCACCAACGAACAAACAACGAGACTGTGTACAAAAATGTGTGACTGTAACGTAACTATACGTTAGAGATGCCGAAGAAAATTGACAGGAATACGACACAGATACGTATACGCGTTCAAAACGACGACTCTCAGAATTTTATCTATCGGTAATAGCAGCAACAATTTCACGGATGAATCACGCGAGTCATTGTTCCCCTAGGATCCTTGAACGTGGACAGATAGGAACAATCGCGGGCATTAGCATCGTGGTAATTACTGTCTCGTAACAGCTTCACGTTCCACGTTCGGTAGTAATTTATATCCAAGTGATATACCGCGACGTGGGGTCTGGCTAATATGATCCCGGTATAGGCCAGCGTTACTCTGGCGTGGAGTATAAAGTACGTCGCAAGAATTTCGTGATTCGTGAAAGGGGGCAAGGTGGAGAAGAGCGGTGGTGGGCGCTTAGAGTCGCTTAGAAGTTACGGCGACGTGTGCCACGAACGGAAGAGCCGTAATACGATTTAACAGTGATTTAATAAGTGGACGCGATGCGCGCATGGCGGAGGAGAATGTCTCCAATAATAATGTCGCTGCTCTCCGTTCTACCTTCTTTTCGAAGGTATCGTTATCTCCGCCTTTCTTTCCAGTTGCTTCTTCTCTCTCGCACCATCTTCTTTCTCGGTAGAACTCGGCTGGACGCCGCCATAGTGGCGCCACGCACTCCCACCTACACTCGCGCGTGCGGTTAAAGGAGGTTACACACGTATGTGTTCACGCACGGTGGTATAGTGCACTCAACGGCAGCGCTGGCCGAGCGTGCAAGTGCAACGTGTGCATCACGTACATCGACGATGATGTCAGAAGAATTTGCACCTGGCGGTACGCGTACGTACGCCGAGCATCGTACACTACATCGTCCAAGGGGGAAGAAGAAGGAGAAGCGAATTCCTCATGTTGTTAGAAAGTATACGTACATAGTACACGTATATATATATATATACGTATATACGTGTATACAGGAGGATTCGCGGGCTACGATATACGCGGGTTACATGGGAAATCCTGCAGGCGATGGAAAGTCCTGGCGAATGTACGACTACATCTTACTCCGCGGATACACACCGGCTGAATGCAAATAATTATCGTAGTTAGTTTACGGTTGCTCGCACGGTATCGTACGCTACCGCCGAGATAAGAACATGGAAGGGAAATATGCGCGTCTGATATGTGTGCGCTGCACGAGAGAACGGATACGCTGCCGCGTATGGCGTAAATTATCGGCGACGCTGTTACGGTAATTTCTTGTCATTCCTCGGTAAATTCCCTAATAATTACGCAGAAAATTGATGGTACGAAGAAAAAGGTGGATAAATATGGTCGAACGGTGATTAATATACGTTGAGAAGCGTGGCGTGGACCGTGGCGCAGGTAGACCGCCACGAATGCGATCGCGAGAGGAAGACAAGGCAGAGAGGAGAGGGTAAGTGAACGAGATACAGGTTGATCGATTTGGTAGACAGGTTACCGGTTCCTCAGGGGCGGCATCAGTGGATCTTCAGAGGTTCCGGAGAGGCTACTGAATTACTGACAGCCAAATAACAGGCCGATCCCTGGCGTGATGTTCCACGCGTTGTCGGCGCCCTTTCTCTTCCACCGTTCCGCCTGCTCTCCGGCGTGGCGTCTCGCAGCTCCAACCTGCGCCGCTTGCTTGTCCCAATATGGGCCAACATATTATGCATATCGGCCATCGTGCCTCTTATCTAAACGACGTAAGTACGGACGCTTCTCTTTGGAGAAGCCGCCTGCAAATGTTCCTCGTGTCCCGGTGCTTATCCAAGCCGCTGTCATTCGTCGGATCAACTTGATTAGCCCAGAATCCTTCGGACAGCTCCGTAAATGAAACGTACCCATCTCGAAAACTAGTCGGACAATCCCACGACTACCGTTCTCCAACCGCTAGGGAGCAACGCTGGGCAATAACACTGGGTTTTAAACAAACGCGATAAAGCGAATCGTTTCTCTCTCTCTCTCTCTCTCTCACTCTCTCTCTCTCTTCCTCGTTTCTCATTCGTTTAGATTGTTGTTGCATCACGGTATTCGGAGAATGCCACGGCACGCGGACGGTGCAAATGCGTGCATCGAACCTGCGATTCCCGTATCGATGTATAAGTGCACCGATGTAATTATAGATTGTGTCTCTCTCCGCGCGACCCCTGTGCCGGATCTTATCGAACAATCGTATAAATGATCGTTCGATCGTAATTATTGCGGCAATCACGGTTCAACGAATGTCTACCTCCAGTGAATAACTTGGGCCAGGTTTTTAGATCGTCGTGCAGATCGATTTCTATACGTGTAGGGGAGCAGGAGGACGAATTCGGGTGCGGCTGTCTCTCGGAGAAAGGAACAAATGACAGCGGTTAGACGACGTACATACTTGTACCACAATACAAATCTTTACGATTAATCGTTTCGCTCCTTAATCGGTACGCGTCTTATGTAACACTGTTTCAAAAATAGTTTTGAACGATTCTACGGACTAACGGCTACCGATCGTTCTACCAAATTTAATATTCATACACGAGGCTAATTTTTCAACGTCACGGACGTGTCTTCGATTCTCTGGCGAGGTTGTTAAACCGTGGATCGTGCGTGGAGTCATTCGACGCTCGAAGGCGTTCGCTTCACCTGCCGTCATACTGAATGGCAGTATACTCTCGGTCGGAGCTTGTGTATCAAATATCAAGTGGACACATCCTCGTGCGAGGTATTTCGATACGTTTCATCGCCTTGTCATCGATAAGTTCGGCTGGTACAGCATATACGGACGACTTGGTTACTCGGGACGCGCGAATGCGTGTCCCCAGAAACTCCGGACGACCCACATGTGGCGAGCAAACATTAATTTGTTTCCCGTCGAATGCTATCGAGCCACGGCAGAATTTAACCGAGTCTGGCAGCTTGTCGTGTCGCAGTTAGTCAACGGTGAAGTCAAGACCACCCCGGTTTGCTCGAGTTGCCCTATGTCGTCTTTCCTTTGCTTTCCTCCAACGGTGCACCGACCTCCGCGTCTCTCCTCGTCTCCCTTCCTCTTGCACAAGTTTCCTGCTTACCCCCTTTGTATTTGTGTCTCTCCCTTTCTTACTCTCTTATGTGATTCATAGACTGGCCAGAAAGGAACTACACGCGGGTGTAGATCCAACTCGGTTTAGTACCTGTTTCTCTTGGATCACGCTGGCTCCGTTCGCCTTCGAGCGAAAAATATTGATGTTTTCACCGTGTGCGAAACGTTTGTTCGATGCTTTCGGTCATTCTCCTCGCGTTCGCGAATTTTTCGACGTCCCAAGCAACTAGATACCTAGTTGTAACAAATCTTGTTGATGAATCTTGACTCGCGATGGCTTGCCTGGTAAATGCAAAAGCATCAATGAAGATTTTTGGTTATTCGATGTTAATTGACGTTGCATACTTTCTCTTTTAGACAGGACTGCCTGGCAAAAAAGAGAATTGGAAGGTTTGAAATTTGTCACGGCGCTCCCAACGCGCGAGGAGACATACTGGAGCGGTGAATTGCACGCTGAGTTGTAACGCGAAAATCGGCTTGGTCATCTCGAAGCATCAAGACAGAAATATCAAGGCTGCGAAAGTATGCACGTGCAGCGTGTTAACCAGCCCAATGACAGTGTTCGATTCGCGCTTTCTCGCTGCGATTACGCAAATCCAGGATTGACGCTGCAAAATAATAGGCGAGACTCGGCGGTATAGAAAACACACGTAGATCGAAGGCTCGTCGACTTTCTTCTCAACTTTCAACGTTCAAAACCAACTTCCACGACGCCGCCGAGTTCTAATCAAGCCATCAAATCTTTTCACGTGTTGGACGTGCTTCTCGCAGAATTGACAGTCGGGATCCTTTAACGATCCTCTGTCCAAAAGTACGATCGCGGCGGTAGAAGTGGATTTAAGTAGTTGACTAACAGTGAGTACGAGATAACGCAGAATGGAGACACGGTTGCTTAAAACATCCGATAAGCAGCCCGTGCAAAGGATGTTCAACGATTTCATAAAGGAGATAGTGGCTGAGAGTAGAGCTAATTAAGCGATATAATTTCTACGTTCCCGCGACCATTAAACGTAACATCAAACGAACACTTCCACAGCGGAAGATAGTTGCGATAACTGGTTCGAACATCAGCCTTGTTTGTCGATGACACTCGTATACCAAATGAAATCGTAACGCGATTCGATGACCAGGACTCTATGTTACAACACGCTGTAAAACGAATTGCATCTCCGATACTGTGTGCGCAACCACGGCGGCATGGCCGTATACCTACGCGGTTTCAATTTGCCTAAGCAGCAGTTCCGATGAAAAACGCAATCACGCGCCAAGAAACGCGGCAATTACAGGACTAGTATTCGCGAGCTTCGTTGCGACTAGTAATTCTTGTTTAACCAGTTTCCCTAAGGTCTAGCTCGTCAAGAAAAACCGTTCGACGATGAGTTAATGTCCCCCGGACATTATTAACTATCATTCCGATCGGAAAGAGTCCCGAGAGCCTCTTCTTCTACTTTTGAAGAATCGTAGAGTGAAAATGGTACATCGCGCCGTAAAGGATATACTATATAAGGATGTACGCTACGATGGAGAATAAATAGGCGGAGCCGGTGTTGCGGAGTGTTCGTATCTGTACAGGACAAGTCCGTAGCCAGAAGTTGATCCACGATTATGGCCGTGGCTGTCCTTGTTCTCTCGATCTGGCCCGATAACCGGGGCACTTGATGTAGGGATCTCGTGGAGCAGTTTTCGGCCAGAATCGTTTTCGATGTCGAGCCAATCTGCCTCGACCCGGAATGTGCCGCGCACTGCCGCCGGACAACCCGCTGAGCCACCGATTTTTTGACTCTTAACCTCATGATCCTTACGACAAACGACTTCCCGACGGACAATAAGACAATTCTCCAACAAGGCAGAACAATTCGAATGAAATACCGCCGAGATTTGAATTATGCCCGTCGAGGGACGAAAGAATGAATCGATGGTAATTGTAGTACAAACAGGTTGCGCAATCGATACGTTTTATAGTGTTAAACGCGAATCACAGCGCGAGAAGGGAGTACGATGATCGAAAGTATACGATTCGATGATATTTTCGATCGTGGAACGCCCACCCGCAGGCATAGTACAAGCGCAGGTGTGTCCTTCCGTTTCTTTTTGCCCGCTTTCACCACTACGATCGAACGCTGCCTCGCGCTCCCATGTAGACCACACCGGTCCAGGAATGCATGGCACTTTCTTCGTCTCTTTATGGAAACGCGAGAAGTGTGCGAATCGGTTCCTCACGTTCCGTGATTCTGTGGTGGTAGCGAAGAAAGAAAGTTGCCAAGGAGAGAGAGAGAGAGAGAGAGAGAGAACGCGAATTCTCGTACAGTTCGCGAGTCAGACCGCACCTGCACGATTCCTATTCCCTACATGCAATATCACTGTCCGTGATTACGTTCCATTCGTGTAGGTGCGCGTGCATTGGGGAACCGTGCACACCTGATTGCATTCAGGCAAACTGTGCGCCGCGCCGTCCAACGAATCGCACGTAGAAAGCTCGCGTGCTTATCAGATGATAAACGTCCAATTCATCTCCATTTACTTTCAATTTAAAAACCATAAGCGTCTTAAACGGGTTCTCTAATGGTTTCGACGCTGCCGCCGTTGCGCCTGGCGTAATGCAACTGTGCAACGTTGCGGCACGGTTGGTTGTCGACTACCGGGGGCCTCCACTACCACCGACGACATCTAATATTTCCGCTTCGAGACTATTTTCTCCCGTGTAGAAAGTAGTTCTGCGTGTCGCGGTGATGATTAGAATTGTGAGGTCGATATCGACCTGGATTATACTGACACGCGTAAAGAAATCGGATGAGAGTGTCAGTGGGCGTCAAAGAATGAACTAGAATTTGTTAGAGTCAAAAATTGAGGAGTCAGTATCTTCGAGCTTACAATTATGTGACACTTCACAAAAGAATTCCAAACTAAAAGAAAATACAGCCACGGCGTAAGTAACTACTCACGGCTAAGAAAGAGAGAAAAATAGGGAAAAAGGAAGACGCGTGCCTTTTGTCTATCCAGGTGATTCATGATGTGGTCATACTCTTGAAAACGTAAGAAGAGAAGCATCTTGAAAGGGACACCAGAGTCGCTGTCAGAGATTACTAACCGAAGGATCCTCTTAACAACTGCTGACCGAACCATGGGCTCGATACAGTGGATACGTCTCGAGAATACGGACCGTGAATACGAGTCGTGGCACGCTCGTAAAAAGGTGAGCCGGTGACAACCGCTATGACGCAAAATTTACGACCCCGAGGTCGTAGCCCAGGTCGAATCGTGAACACCGCGGGACAAGTTGTCGTTCACGTTAGCAAAAACGTCCTCTATTGCTGCTTCACCTCCGGTGCTCGCGCGTTCATTTCAGAAAGAGAGACCGTGCTGGTCAACGTTCGTCTCCTTCGGCCAATTTATTTCCCGGATACGGACAGTGCGCCGCGTCGAAACGGCGAGCCAGTTAGACGACATATCGCACCGAAACGTACGGTCGTACTAGGATTTTTGAATTGCAAACGAAGAATTTCGGTCACCGTAGTTAATGCGGTAGCTGTGTCCCTCGAAAGATTAAGACACATTTAAGATGGATGATGTGACAAATCTTTGATTTATGGTTCCACCGTAATCGACTCGTGGAGAGATAATAATTCGTTAGAGACTCTCGTGTAGCCGTTCACATTGTCGTTCGAGTCCATATGAACGTGACCAAGCCTTCACCATTTACAGCAATCATATCAACATCAAAGCGTCATAGCTGCCGTGTTGTCTGGTATCTCATTAATATTTCAATTACTGCTTCCTATTTGCAATTCACTGACCCTGCGAGTATGAGTAATAACGAGCTGCAAGTTTGTCGTTATCTATCTCGTTATCAACATTTCGGTCAATGATACCTGGCGTTTCCATCCAATTTCCGATTTATCATAGTAGTATAATGATTATCATCGATATTTTTGTTTCACGACGTGGCAATGTGCCGTTATGAATTATGCAGGATTACGATGTTTGCGATATCGTTCGAATATTCCATTACATGGACGAGATATATGCCTGTGATTACAAATACACGATCGGTAACTTTTCATCGGTGGGTTGCATCAAGGTAGCTGAGATTCCTTATTATTATTGAAAAAATTCAAACATTCATCGTTTCGTACAAGTGTTACGTAGCATACATATACGTGCACAATTCATTATGTAGCTCTGATCCGTACCGTTAACTCGGTGAACAAAGAATCGTGCGAGCAACTGATATTAATTTCAATGGAAGAGTATTTTATGCTTGTTGCGCTTCGAGAATTATTCGACGCCGAGTCGTACGGTTTTCAAAAGAGTGGCGTCTTGAATTTAAGGATCTTCCACGCACGGAGGAAACCTTAAACTCACTTCGCCAACCTCCATGCGATATTTTAAGGTTCGCGCCTTTTTTTTCATTCGCGGGACATCGGGAACTATACTCCGTGGTGGCGCACACCGAGGATAAATCGTTCGTGAAGACTGCGAAGAAAATTCGAGAGCCCACTGGGTCGATACGAAAAATGACTTTCTTCTCCCCTAAATTGGATGCGGGTCTCCGTTTAATCGTTTCCATGTACGTTTAATATTATCATGTACAGTTATAGCTGGACAGTTGATCGTTTCAATGTTATCAGTTAGAAATACTGTTCTAAATAAATGTTTCTTTCATCCTTTAATTAATTGACCACGGTAACAGACTATAGGTACGCACAGAGGGCCGCCAAAGCCTTGCCAGAGGAATTAAAAACATTTGTCATCTATTAATTAAGCGATTAGTCTACCATCACTAACGAGAGGCTAGCGTGCGATGGAATTTCTTTACTGCGTCTAATGCCGCCGGGCAAATTCTAACCAACGCCGCGCCGCTCCAATCCGAAGCAATCGAGATAATCGGATTCTAATTCGGTGGATAGATTAGATCTCAATTTCTCAATTACCCCCCGATCTATTACATGGTATTTCACACCATAAATTGGAAATTTCGAAAGATCGGACGCTTTGTTGCATGCGAAATTACCACGCAATGACGAAGCAAACTTTTCCTTTAAAATCGTAGAAACAACCAAGGAGTAAAGTAAAATAATAATGAAATAAAATAATTTTTATTTCAAATGCATTCGAATGCCAACGATTTCCATGATTTTCGAGCGAAACGACAATAAAATAGGATCGAGTCGTTCCACGAATTGTCCCATAGGAAAAATGTTCGATTTACGTCGATTATTTTACAGGCAGTAACGCGTGCATTTACGATTGTTGTTTCGAGGATCTACAAAGCATTGTCTACCGATAACAGAACGTTTCACGTGGTCAGAAGGGCCGGCAATCGTTACACTTTATGTCTGTATATGTATTCAAATGGGACGCGTGGGTGGCAAAGAGAAAAGACGCAGGTAGATTCTCAATAATATACGACGCGTTGCACGCTTCGTACAGGTTGATAGACGCCAAGTACTCGGATCAAAGCGTGGATATAAGAATACCTTTCCGGAGAATCGTTGCACGAAGCAACGTACCGAAAAGCACGTGTATCTGGGGAAATTTGTATTCGCGAAATTTTTTCACGGGCCGCGTGGGTGCCTCACGTTCTGCTTTCGCAAGACATCCGTTGCAATCGCGACACGGTGAGGCACCGCCCCCACGATTTTCTTCCGTACCACCACAGGGAGGAACCCTAAGAGTTCTATGAAGAAAACATTATAGCGCTAAATTTCGCGTAGGTTGCATCGTGTCGCCCGCGAAACGTGGCGCCACCGTGGCGGGACAATCCGCGTTACACCGATGCCACGCACTCGTTTTACAACTTGCACGCCACATTTCTACATGTTACACTTCCACGTAAAGCCCGTTTATCAAACCGTTACGCAATCCTGTCGCGAAATTGATCATACAAATGCTCCGTTACCAGCCATTATTCCATTCTTCGAAGCGTGGGTCGAGAGCAAGCCCGATTCAGTAATTCCCGGCGCAACGGGATTTTTCATCCCGGGCTTCGATGAATAATGTCCTCCAATCAGATCGTACCGCGTGCCTCACAAAAGCCGATTCAGCCTGATAAAATTATCAGAAAGAAAGATGATGGCGATTTCGTCGATAATGGACAACGAAGAGGTACCGTTGCGGCCGCATCGTACTCGTTGCGGATCAGGGTGAGGGTGGCGTGATCATGATCGATGTAGATCATTCCCTCCTTCTATCCACGGCGATTCATACCCGCTAGTCTGGTATGTCTTCGGCGATATGTATGCACGTGTATTTGTAAATGCACGTATATATACCAACTTGTTCGAGGTGATCTGTTTCCGGGTCACGCTATGACAGGTTGACACTAGAAGGTATCTATACGCCATTGTCTCCTATCCAATATCTCAGTTATCGGTTAGCATTGATTTGTGAATTATCGATAAATATTGAACTCAAAGAAAGAGGTATGTTTCATGTTAATTCCCACAGATCGCAAGCAGCCGTGCGAAGAAAATATCCAACACTATCGACCAATAGATATTGTCCCAATTACAATTCCATACGTATTTCAAACTTTTACTGTTTCCAAACAGTAAAATCCAAAATGAAATTTGGGGAACAGAAGAAAGCGGAGTTACGGTTTTATAGCTATTTCGAAACAAAGTTTGATTTCGCGTCCATTGTATTCTCATGTACATTAAATGTTTATTCAATTTACCATTAATCTCGACATAGAATATGAAAATAAAGTTTGAAAGGAAAAATTTTCTTGAAATATTTAAAAAGAAAAAAAAAAGAATTAAAATCTAAATATGTCTCGTAAAAAAATAAAATTCAATATATATTGCTCAAGAAAGTCAACCAAGAGTAAATAAATATGAAAAAACATATCACAACTATTTCAAACCGAATTTAGTATCTTTTTCCTACTATAATTTAATGCGAAATCAACAATCATTTGCAACGCTAATACAAACCGTGAAATTTGGACTATATCGCAACACTAATTCAAACCGATACTGATCATTCGCAACACTACTAAAAGAATTTACCAAACGTAATGATGTGATTGCCAAACGAGCTGTACATTGACAAGAAAAAGAAAATATAAAAAGCAAAAAAGGACGAACATAGTGACAAAGCAGTAACAATAATGACTTCTTATTCTCTGGATAATCCAGAAGATAGGGAATTATTAGTAATTGCCCTCTTCTTTCTTCAAATGCAATGCCTGCTGAAACTTACATCTAGCTCGAGTCTTTCTAATCGCAAACTAAAAAATAACTTATAAAGGTGAAATAAAAAGATAAATCGCGGAAATTGGTCCTAATATACATGGAGGATCATCGAGCACAATGATCGCTGTCTGTTCGCATGTGCGTGCTCGAGCAATACCTACATAAATGTTCGTTTTAGGACCTATTCGCGACCTATTCGCGATCGCGACCGCGATTCGAAAAATCCAAGAGTAAAACCAAAAACAAGTGGCATGCTCCATTTGTACCAATTCACTGTCAATTTTTCAAATTGGATTTTGTACGGATGGATAGTTTATCTTCATAAATAATCAATCAGTACGTTCTGATCTCAATATTATATTATTCAAATCAATTCTTTATGTTCATTGTATTAATGTGATAGTCATAATAATTATTATTAACATTTAAAAATGCAATGTACAAGAAAACGTATCCTGAACTAATAAATGGTAGGAAATAATAAGGAAATGTTACTCCTTACAGGTATAATAAATATCTGTGATCACTATGTTCGTCAAAAGTTCTACGTAATACAACTAGTCACCCGTGTCGATTCGGACCTTTCATCCTACGACATGATTGAGTGACTAGAAGAACAAAAAT
The DNA here is from genome assembly GCF_011392965.1 of Frieseomelitta varia. Taxonomy (NCBI): domain Eukaryota; kingdom Metazoa; phylum Arthropoda; class Insecta; order Hymenoptera; family Apidae; genus Frieseomelitta; species Frieseomelitta varia. The sequence goes on from NW_025109784.1 coordinate 132,316, forward strand.
ATGTATGACTCACCATCAGGTACCAAGCACATTATCATCATTGTTGTACCAGCACTAAGAAAGTCGTCGTCAAGCAAGAATCATCAGATTTCGTGGTAGAAGTGGAGATAAAAATCCAAGTTTATACCTTAAAAACATAAAGTAAATTGTTTAAAAAAATTACTTAAATTTGAAGCAAAAATATTCTCCAAATTTACAGTTGAATTTCAATAATAATTACAATAAAATATAAAGAACTAATTAAAAGACTATATGCAAAATACTTACATTTTTTTTCCATTTGGAGCACAGTTAGACCATCCATTTATGAAGATAAGAAATTGTAATCAATCTTTAACAATATATAAAGTATATTATCATTTATTTTCGAAATATAATTAATTAGAATACTACATACAAAAATACTTACGTCTAACACTTTGGTAGCTCAACTGGATCTTCTCCTTGGGATAGGGAGAATTAAATACTGCAACAGTCTTTAATAATAATTGTGAAATATTATTATTTGTTGTTAAACTAGAATTAACTAAAGTACAATAAACAGAACAAAAAGTATAAAAATAGTTAATGTTCAAATTTATGTGTATTTTGTCTGCATTTATAATTTTAATTTATCCTGAATCGATAACATTGGTAGTGATGTTTGTTACAACTGGCAAATACGCTTTTACCAATACTCGATTATTCAGAAAACTTATTAACATTTAATCAATATTAACAAGAATTCTCTCTTACACAAAGAACATCTATAGTATCAGAAATTTTAAAACAAAAATATATTGAACACACATTATCGATGCAGCTGATTGGCATAAAAATAAAATCAAATGTTTCTTCTCCAAGATTTCTTTTCAATAAAATTGTCTTTAGCCTACAGAAAGTTCTACGAGAAAGAGAAGAGAAATTTACAATATTTATTATGCTGTAAGGTAAATTAGTCAATGATACAATTTATAAATTCCCCATTCTGAACGATAGAGGGCATGACAAAACCACACACACAGACGAGATGTACAACCTCGTCTATGTTACAGACCAGGTTTAGGATTTTATTGATTTTTTACACAATCGGTATTTCAGGACACGTAATACGAAATCCTACAAGGTATTCGATCTAACCTGCATCTCTTGTGTACATCATACATGAATGATGTAAGTTATCGTGTGTCTATTTTTAATACTGACTTTTACCAGTTCTTTCAAGCACGCTTGCGTTAATGTTGGTATACATGGATGTTCATGTTGTTCATAACACAACTACGCACAGTAGATGAGGTCATATACCTATCCGCTCGTACAGGTGGTTCTTCCTTCATTCACGCCGTGCAGTCACTCCGCGAAGTGAGTGCATGACGTTTTTTCTCAGGGAATCTCAGTTTAATTTTTATTAGTGCATCTCGTCATGATGATCAATAACGCGTTAAGTATTAGGTATTCAGTGACAATCATACTAGTATTCACAGTTATAGCTACATGTAGTAATTATACAAATATTGATCTGCCGTCTGATCACATCAAGTATTACTTCAACTCTTTTCCCACGGTAGCTGAAGAATGCCGCAATAATACTGCTTGTCCGTACAAGGTAATGCACGATATATTAATAATATGATTATGTCAAAATATGTCGATTAAAGGGGTAATGATACCTTTTTCGTTGTTTATGCGAAAACAATATGATAATCATGAAAGCATTGGAGATGCAAATAATTATATTAAACTCTAATTTACGAAAAACACTAACAAGAAATTCTTGGAAAAATTTAGGATAGCCTTGATACCAAAGCTTGTTGGGGTTACGAGCCGGATTGCAAACCCGAAAATTCTTTTTCCATTCCTCAGTGTCCAGGTGATCACAGGGGATGGGTGACAACGAAAAAAGCACAGATAGAAACGTTTTACGCTCAAGGCGATTTTGGCTACGTACGTGATCAAAGGAAAGAAATGTCTATTTTTTGTGAACCATTGTTTGTGGTAAGTCTCATTCAATTACAAGAAAAACATGATTTTTTTTCTATTTTTATTTATAATACTTTCGAACATAGGACGACTCATCTTTAGAGTGCTCAGAACATATGAGATTTTGTCGAGCAAGAAACATAATGATTAATTTCACGGACTTAATTCGAAGAAAGGAACCCATACGATACAAAATGGATGTTCTGAAAGAGGGTCAAATTGGAGGGTACTGCACGTGAGTAAAGCAATCTATTAATCAATTACTTTTAATTACACTTAATATTCATATCATTTCGTTTGTACAGATTAAATGAAAAAATGTTACAAGAAAACGCGGACCATATCAGTCCACTGCAATCTTGGGGACCTGAATTACAAAATTTTCGCAAATTACCTCGACCGCCAATCGTCAACCACGACTGTGATATTGTGATCGAAAAGCCAACGTTCATAATGAAAATAGACGCTAGTAAGTCGTAAGAAATGATTCTCACGATTAATGACTGTGATGCAAAATTCGTCGAACACGCAAGTCGTTCTGTTTCAGTAGTAAATATGTATCATCATTTTTGCGACTTTTTCAACTTATACGCGTCATTACACGTAAACCTCTCGCACCCCGCTGCATTCAGCACTGATAATCATATAATGATCTGGGAAAGTTACAGGTAAATGACCAGTGCAATATGAAAATCACGAGATACTAGATACAACGAGTCCTCTCTCTTACTTTCAGATATCGTTCAGCGTTCCAAGACGCCTTTGAAGCTTTCACAACAAATCCACTTTGGGATTTAAATACATTTCGCGGAGAGACCGTTTGCTTCAAGAATCTTGTGTTTCCCTTATTGCCACGGATGATTTTTGGTCTTTATTACAATACACCACTTGTACGATTGCTCACTTTTCGTTTTTTCAACTTAAGATCATGCAATTGAAATAATTTTTATCATAATATGCTTCCAGATTTATGGCTGTGAGAACAGTGGGTTATTCAAGGCTTTTGGAGATCATGTGTTACATAAGTTACGAATACCTCTTCATGAAAGAAAAAACGAAAGGATACGAGTTACTTTACTTAGCAGAGATACTCAATATCGAAAAATTTTGAATGAGGATGAATTAACGAAGGCTTTGAAGGAAAATCCAGAGTACAAAGTTAGAAAGGTAGGAAGCTTCTAAATATATGATATAAGGAATCTCTTACGATGAAAGGCAATTAAGTAAATATAATCAGAATATAATTAAAATATGTTTGCCTGTTTAGGTAATTTATAATAAAAAAGTACCATTTAAAAAACAATTGGAGATTACAAGAAACTCTGATATTTTTATTGGAATACATGGAGCTGGATTAACGCATCTTATGTTTTTGCCAGATTGGGCAGCAGTATTTGAGATGTAAGTATAGATGAACATGTCTTCCCACAGAAATACATCTTATACATAATTATTATGCAGATATAATTGTGAAGATCCAGGATGTTATAAAGATCTTGCTCGTCTACGCGGGGTAAAGTACTTCACGTGGGAAAATACATCAATGCTAGTGCAACAAGATCCCGTAAGCAATTGTATCTCGAAAAAAAATTTTATTTAAAATTTATTATAAAACTAATCGAAATTCTGTACAGGGTACACATCCGGATGGAGGAGCACACGCAAAATTCACGAATTATAGTTTTGACGTTACAGAGTTTTTACGTATAGTTTCACAAGCTAGGGATTACGTAAAAAACCATGATTCATTTAAAAAATTTATCAGTATACAAACGCAACGCAAAACAAAGCACGTTGGAAAAAAGAATTATACTAGGACAACAAATGATATAAATAGGAGTGCAACTCCTAAGTCAAAAGAAGTAACTGAATTAAAATCTGACGTCCAATCCAAAGATGAATTATGATAAATAAATAATAGACTCCATAATTATTGATATTAATAATGAACGGACAAAACAATTTGTTACCAATTAAGTCTTTTTAATTGTTTTTATATAAATTATAAGTGTATGTATATACTTATTTTAATAAAAAGAAGGAATAAATATGAAGTACAATTTGATATATTTACGCAATGGCAGTGTAAATATTTTGTTACTAATTGTTTACACTGATTCATTATGTAATTGTACAATGTAAGAAATCACATACTCTGCAATTAGTACAACGAGTTATACATTTATATTTATAATTTAATTTGTACCTGTTTTCTGTACAATAATAAAACTGATAATATATTTACGGCCATATATGCAAGTAATATTAGTAAAGCTTTTAAATGACTTACATATAATGTACGTACTAACATATTAATACCTCCAGTCATTAAGTTTGACAATAAAAAGAAAAGTAGACCATTGTAATTCACAGCTTCAAATATTTCAATGCTATTTTTATTTGCATTTTTCTGGCATTTATCAGGCATTTTATCTCGTTTGCTTTTTGTATATGTTTTGTATGATTTTGTTTTTTTTTGATTATGTTCTGAATCCATAGTTACATAAACTAATATATCTGATATTATTTCAATCAATAGCAATAACGTAAGTACCATGACACCTAAAGTTAGAATCCACATGCAATATCCAGCATTTGCTAACCGTCTAGATACTTTAAAATATGCATCACAGATTAAAGTGGCTGCACATGTCTGAGCTGATATCAAGGATAATTTAATACATAAAATCATAGACTCGTTATAATTTATATCAAGCTCATATCCAAATAATTTAAACTGAAATGTTTCATGTTTATGTTGTAACAAATTTTGAGCGTGTGAATTCTGATATGTAGAATGAATCAATCTACCAACTGCCACACCTATTAAATAAAGCCCAACATATCCAGGTACAGATACTACACCTTCCCGATTAGCAGATACAAAATCATTTCTTGGTCTATTACTTAAAACCCATTCCTTTAATCCCTTGGTACTTAAAACATATTCATGCATTCCTAAAATCCAAATTCCTGATAATAATGAATACCTTGAATTGATAGTACTTGTTATAGAACTAGTAAATAATTTAACAAAAGCAAGAGTTATAAAAAAATTCCAATGAATGCCATATTCAGTGACATGCTTTTGATAACCTAAAACTTCAATGGCAACAGATCTGCCAAAACCTAATATTAAAAGTGGAATGCAACTTCTTGCAGAGTGCTTTATATTTTTTGATATAGTATGGAAGAAACCTATCCTAGGTTTAAGAGCAAAATCTTTAGCTTCTGGAGCCACTACAGCATTAGCTAATACAAATAACCCAACACCAGTATCCATTAAACTATATCCAAATAATTCAGTTTTTGCAAACTTGCGAGGAAATATGTGAAAATCTATAGCTAATATACATATCGCTGTTATTATATTAGTCAATGCTCTGAAATGTGTAACAAAAGGCCTTTTACCATAAATAGGTCTTATATTGTATGTTGGCGTTATATCAGAATTAATTCCTAATAATAAAATATTAATTATAGATATTAACATCATGATACAACATACTGTAACAACATAGTCAGATAATATAGTACAACACAAAATAGATGGTATTACAATTAATGTAAATTCTATTATAGTCCTAATATTTTTATGGGCAGTCTGTTCTAAAAAGCCCATTGTAGTTGTAGTTAAGAGAATACTACAACAACTTGGCAAGATTGCATATATAACCTCTATGGAAGTTGTCCCACCATGACCAGAAACAAATGCTTCTTGTTCTTGGCGGTAAATATTTCTATTCCATGTATCTGACATGTTTATATAATGATTATAATTATTTCTTAATAATTAATTATAATAATCATTTCTCTCAATGAGAAATCTGCAAAAAAAATATTATTTATTGATAATACAAAATAGTATGATTTTCTGAGAATTTGAACTTACTTAAAAGAATATTATTTGAATTTCTACTTCGAAGTATTGCATTTTATACAAATTAAAGTTTGAAAATAATTTAAGTTAATCAGAAGTGTATTCACGCATGTTGTAAACTCAGTATGTCATAGATGGAGCTATGAACTACAATTTAACTGTCAACTTAGAACCAAAACCAAACTCAAAAAACGAAACATTTTGAATATGAATATCTTTGGTTATACATATGTATATGGTTAATTTCGATGTAAGGTTTGACTAATAAATTATTTAAATATTATGAATTGATTGAAAATAATAAAAAAATTCAAATTTTAACAAAAATAATAATGTAACGAATAATGATGCACAAAAATCTGATTATATTGTGTCCAGTATGTAGCAAAGATTAAGCTATAGAATAGTGTATAGAAAAACTGCAGAGCATTATATTAATTTATGTTTTTGCTTTTTTAAAGGAAATCAAAGTAACATCAAAGAGATTTCTTTCATGCGAAAATATTAGTGAAAAAAATCCACCAAAGAAACACAAAGCCAATACAGCAATTAGTATAACAAATATGAATCAACAGACATCACCTCATAAAGAATTTATTTCCCTTTCTGAAAAAATGAGGCCTATATGCCTTGATGACTATGTAGGACAAGAAAAAGTTATTGGACCTCGTACAGTATTAAAACAATTATTAATGAAGGGACATGTTCCTAGCATGATATTTTGGGGTCCGCCAGGATGTGGAAAGGTAATACATAAATTTTCATTACTTTTCAGTTATTGTTAATATTTATTCTTGTTAATATTTTTCTCAAAATATTTTTTAGACATCTCTAACTAATGTTATATTAAAGCTGAGTAAAGAAATACATGGAAACAAAGTGCATGTTATAAATCTTTCTGCAACATCTTCTGGTGTGAGTAATATTCGAAATATTGTTAATACATCAAAAACAAAATCAATAAACAATCAAATCATTATATTTATGGATGAAATACATCATTTTAATAAATTGCAACAAGATATTTTTTTACCACACATTGAAGCAGGCACATTTACATTAATTGGCACAACTACAGAGAATCCATCTTATAGTTTAAATTCTGCTTTGCTAAGTAGATGTCGTGTATTTGCTTTAAATAAATTAACAGTACCAAATATTATGGAAATTCTTTGTAAAGCAGTTTCATTTATTAATGGGGAAATACATAATTCTCCACAATCAACTAATTTAAGAAATATTTTAAACAATAGTTCCAAAGCACGTTTTTCAATTAATAAGATGGTACTTAATTGGTTAGCAGAGATATGTGATGGAGATGCACGTGTTGCATTAAATAGTTTGGAATTGGCAGTTAAAAATAAAATATCATATGAGATAAATCCTGTTTCAATAACTCTCGAAGATGTTAAAGAAAGTCTCAAACAAGTACATACATTATCTGATAAACAAAACAATAATATTCATCATTTATACTCTGCTTTACACAAATCGATAAGAGTTGGAAAACAAAATGCATCTTTATATTGGTTGGCACGGATTATGGCAGTTAAAGAAGATCCAGTGAATATAGCAAGAAGATTAATAAGAATAGCAAGTGAAGATATTGGTTTAGCGGACCTTGATGCTTTAGGTACATAAAACTATCTACAAAAATCTTAATGCAATTTAATGCACCTGACAATGCTATTTGTATATATAATATTGTATAATAATTTATTTTTAAATATAAATAGTAGTAAAAAATCTTTAATAATTTTGAAATAAAATTCTGTAATATTTAATTTCAAGTACAAAGATTTTGTGGATAAATTATATTATATTAGACGTAATATCATAATGAATGATATAAGAATATATATAAATAAATAAGAATTTTGGATTCTAGGCATAGCTGTTCATACTACTTATGGATGCCAAATGATTGGAATGCCAGAATGTGATGTGATTTTAGCACAGTGTGTTGTATATTTAACTAGAGCACCAAAATCTCAACTGATATATAATGCTTTTAAATCTGCTGAAAACATAATTGCAAAATACGAAGGTCCACAACCTGCAGTACCATTACATATCAGAGATAAATCAAAACAAGAAAAACTTAGTTATATTTTTGGTAAGATACTAAAATATTAAGATATCAAATATTTAATATACATTATCTTATCTCATTACTTATTATAGGACAACATAAAGAAAATTCATTTCATAAAGAAAAAATTAGTACTTACTTACCATTTGGCTTGCAGAATGTCAACTTCTTCTTGGAATGTTGAATTCTCTGTTCTATTGAAGATACTTGTTTTACCTACGCAAGACAATTGAACAACAATTTAAAATTTGCATAATTTACAAAAAAAATTACGACTCACCTTACAAACAGACATCAACATTATGACACCATCGTATGACACAGCCAAATTAAATTGAAATTATTTATCTGAAGTTAATAGAGAAACAAGAATAACAATTTTCAAAGGATAAAAAGTTACAATTTGCAGCTTTAACGAAAAGATTTTCGAACAAAACTCAACGTGACCACCTCGTCCGAACACGTTTGAATTAAGTAGATGCACCGCCTAACGATCGACCAATCAGATTGACTGAAGAAATTAGCAAGAAAATTGGCCAATCAAATTCAAATGAAGAAGTTATTTAAAAAAGTCAACCAATCTAATTGAATTGGAAAAAATATCATTGGTTAATGTAATTAATTATTGTTGTTAATTATTTTATGTAATATTAAATAATATTAATTTTTATGTAAATATAAAATAAAATAAAAGAACAAATTTTTAACATAATTATTTATATAAAAATATATAATATTGGTTTATAATCGTGATAGATACATGTATATATGATTCTGCGTAATGTTTAAAATACGAGTTAAGTAAATATAGAGTAAAAGAAGGAAAAATTAATATAACAGTTGTTTCAATAACAATAAATATTTTATTATTATTTATATTATCATATATATATTTATGTATGTTGGATTTAATACAGATGAATATTCGGTAGGACTGAAATCAAAAAAAGGAACTATATTATATTTATTATTAAATGTAAATTAAGTGTAATTTGATTCAGTACGTTTGAATAAATAATAAGAAAATAGTTCAAAATAATTGACCAATCAGATTGAACTGAAGACAAGCTCATTGGCTGTTAGAAACAGGGCTACCAACTTTTGATGGATCAATACACAATGAAAGATTAGAATTGAAGACCTCTTTTTACGTTACGTCAGATTTTGGAGTTAGTAGACGTACATTGTATTATAACAGTGCAATGTTTCCATGTGATTGTTAATAATTTAAATTATAGTGTTAGTCATACGTTACATTGAAAAATTTCACAAATATGAAGTTGTGGACGTCGCATCATACTTTTGAGTAAGTATATTTCATGGAAGTTTATTCATTTGTAACTTGATGAGTAGAATGTAGAAATGCTTTGTGACATCCTTTTGCCTGTGCGACATGAAATATTTCTTTGTTTTTTATGATTGTAGTCATCCATGGGAAACAGTTGTGAAAGCAGCATGCAGAAAGTATCCAAATCCTTTAAATCCTCATGTTTTGGGAACAGATGTCATCGATAGAAAAGTCAAAGATGGTGTCCTTTATTCTCACAGATTGGTCAGTTCCCAGTGGCGTTTTCCTAAATGGTTAACACAGGTAATTATTGCAAACAATAGTTCTGAAGGTCATTCATCTTACGTAGTGATGGGTGTAACCTTTCCAAAGAAGAAAGTTATTTGCAATCAAAACATAATGTAGTTGAACATAAATGTAGTGAATACTACAATGAATTTAATCTTAATATTATCATTATTTATAAATATGTATTTGTTTTTTAACATATTGTCATTGAAGTTTGATAATCTGGTTTATGTTGGGTGTGCTGCAATGTCTATACTAAACTATGTTACTAATATATTACTAATAGAATTTATATATTACTGATGCAAAGATAATTGATTGTTTATAAATTTTATCTTCTTTTAAACACTAAACATTTAAATTCTTGAATATTACATATAAGTAAAAAATCAATCTTATTATTTTTATTACTTTTCTATTATTGCATTATATTATCAAATTATTTTACTTTGTATTATATTATTGTATCATTACTTTTATTTTCCTTTAACATGCTTTAACATTTTAACATTTTTATTTTACATAAGAAAATAGAGATATCCATATAGTTTAAAGCTTAAATTCTTATTTTATGATGCATAGTAGAGATTACTTATTAATTCTTATTTTATGATGCATGATAGAGAACAAAATCACATGTTTGAAAATATTCATTTATTTCAATTATCCTTTGTCAGGTAGTTGTTTGTTTGTTTGTGATGCATGACTAATTGCTCAATTAAAATTTCATTTGTCTTGAGATTGACAAACCTTCCAGCATATTCGTTTTAATTCTTACAGTTACCACATTAGCGCTAGTGTTGAAGAAGATCATTGATAATAAATTTTATTGACTGATGAAAGTCTGGGAGTTAAAGAAAAGAACATGTGTTAAGCTTGATAAAAAAATTATCCACGGTTCTGTTTATCAATTTTAATCATACTAGATGTAGTACAAAATTATTCATGTATTATCTATCTTTATCGGAACGATATTTTCATTCCCCCTCTATATTTAATCGCGAAGAATTTCTCTTATTAATTTAAGAATAATTTTAAATATCAAAGAGTTGTAGATATATTTGCAATTGCATTTATAGTATAAGATACATACAATGTCACGAGTAATTACGTCCGTGCATACGTAAAGAAAATTGGCGAAATGCCGCTCGATGCAAGTTAGGAAGATATGTTTATACTTATATAATTCATCATTTTCGTTAGTTAAAAGTAATAGATTTACATTTGTCGCGTACAAGGTCTTCGTTACGTTACTTCTACTTTTTAAATAAGTAGATTATGCATTTCTATAATCAGACGTCGGTTAACCCTCAATTAGATAACTGTTACATAACTGGCTTAGTAACAGTGATCCTGATACAGTAGAAGCGTCCATATTAATGCCAGATTAGTCTTTTTTTCTAGAAACTATTATACAAAATGCTAGATAAATAACTGTAGTCATTCTTCCTACTATGTATTCAGCTTCTCAGTATTAAAAAGTACTTTTCATATATTTCAATCTTATCTGCATAATATCCATTTACCCAAACAATGGAGTTTATGCCAAAGTTTGGAGATGGTAAGAAATCAATCTACACAGAGTTATAATTATGCATTCCTTCTTTACTGGGCAGCAGTTTATAGACAAAACAGTTCGTTGCCGTTTGACCAAGCAATCTATACAAACAGCGGCAGTAGCTAGCAGCAAATTCGAAACTTTCGACAAGAGCAAGAAGAAGGTGCAGAGCAAATTCAGGCTCGAGGCTAGAGAGAATTACAAAACAACGACACCAACCGTATCAACTTTCATAATGAGTACTCCCACCAATGTTATGCTCTTTGGCAATCATCCAGCTAGGCGCCTGCGTTGTGGAGCGAGGCCACCCTTAGAGCCTCTCTCCTCATCCCTGTTTCTTCTCCAGCTAATGGGAGATTCGAGCTTCGAATCCTTTTCGGCTCGGCGAATTGCTTCCTTTCTCAGGATTTTCTATAAGCTTGGCCATTTCGCAAAGCCGTCCTGTTGTGCCGGCTCTCTCGCTCGAATGCCTCGAATCACCGCTTCATATATAACGAATGCACAGCAGGTGGAATGGAAAGAGAGGAAAGAGGAAGAAAAGTATCGCCTTTGCGTTTAGGCACTCTTGAAATTACTTGACGGAAGGGAAAGTGCAAAGCCTCGTTTCAATTTGAATTAGCTGCCTCCCCTCTGTTCCGTCTTTATTTTTTATTATTTTCTTTCCTCTCTCCTCCATTGTTCTGCACCAGAGGAACGAATTTGTCGAACCGACTGCTGCATCGACGAAAATTTCTAACTAATTAACAGATGTAACTAACAAGTAGCATTGGATGTGTTCGAATAGTAATAGATACGGGAATGACTTTATGAATATGTGACTGGGTCACGCAATTATAATGTAATTAATCAGAATATAATTAATTAGGAACGAATAGTAAGTCATAATAAATACATGTGCCTTGATTTTGTGAATCTAGCTTCCGAATTAATTTCGTATATTTTTATGCAAATGCTTGTTGGGTTTTTATATTGAGTCGTACTTTTCATTGTACATGTAATGCTTGAAGATTCAAAAAACATCTTTATCAGGTATCTTTAACATGCCATTTTATAAATAACGTAATTACTTGATCGATTGTAATTTGTATCCTTTGATGAATCTTCATAGGAAAGAAGTCTATTTATTCTGGTTTTAGTTCTTCGGTCATCAAGGACCATACTATGCCAGCGAATGGAGTGAAGTAAATCCAGAAGCTAAAGAAATGGTAGTCAAAACAGTAAACGTAAGTGGAGTAATAACACTGTATATAATGTTAATTATTAGATTAATTAAATGTTTTGTAAGATTCGTGTTTATACGAGAAGGATACTTTATATTAATGGTGCGTTATCTCAATATGCAGAAACAATTCTACAATTCCACTTTCCACTTAATTTATATCGTTAATCGAAATATCATGTATAATGTTTAATCAGTCGAATGAGAACGCTCGTGAAGCATGCTTTTACGGAGATTTCATTACATTTGCTCTTTATTACTCACATATTACTCGACAAAGTACTCTGACCGCATTTGTAATTTATCTTCGTGAAACGAGATAAATGGAGGATGAATAAATCGATATTCAACGTGCAAATGTTTTGCACTTCGCATTGGATCGTTGAATCGTATTATCTATCGTATCGATCTAATTGAAACGAATAATTTGACGATAAAGTTCGCGAAAAACTCGTCTAACCGATGTTATTTTAATGTTAAACACGCACATGTTGACACAAACATTTTAATATTTCATACGATCACGAGATGCTATTCCTTTTCCATACTTGCATTAGCAATTCATTTGAACGGTGAAAATAAATTTGATGAACGAAGTGCAACCAACGCATGTACACGTATAACTGCTCGTATGCCCGTGTAATCGAACAATCAATATATTCTCAATTCCATTTGAATCGAGATCAGCAAGAGTAATTGGAAAATAGGTTGATGGAATTTCATCTGTAGAATTACATTTGGTTTTTCCGACAATCCATGCTCATCGTGTATATTTGTAACTCGTTTTATAATCGAAAAACACGCATGCGTACGTGTATTTTATATTTTGAAAAATAATTGCAGATAAAAGCGACACCCCGGCCTTTCTATTCTTTTTTACGGAAATATTTATCACGGAGGAAAATTATAGACGAGTAGAGTTTTCGCTTGAAGTACCAGATATATTTACTCGAGTTACAAGCACGAAGAGATCGGCACGTCTTAGAGTCTGAGAGTGTAGCATCGCATCGCATCGCATCGCATCGCATCGTATCTAGAAGGTTGGATATGATAGGTTATTGATGCGCGCATTACCGGGAGTTGCATAGCTTCGTGGTCTCTTCGGAGGGACGTGCCAGGAGGGTTTCAGGAAGACAGGGCGGAAAATGGCGAAGGAAAGGAAATCGAAGCATTGCTCTCTTCAACTACGCGTTGAAGATCGTTCGCTTGCCTCCTTGCTCGATTCTCGGTCAAAAAAAAAAAAAAAAAAAAAAGAAAGAAAGAAAGAAAAAAAGAAGAAACTACGAGGCTAGATGCATTACAGGTATGATGAACGATCCGCAGGTGGCTCCGTGTAAAAGGTACAGCCTTTTCATCTGCAAGGAGTTGCCGTCGCGTCGTCAATCGTTTTTACCTATCGAGTCTCGACACAGGAGTATCGGGTATTTAGACGTACACAAATTTATACACGGAGATGCTTTTACTGACGTGGAAAAAGCATGTTTGTTTTTCATAGGTGAAGTATCGCGGCTCTCTTTGGAAAGTAGCGTAACTCGGCAAAAAAGATAGAACATTTTTTAGTTAGAGAAAACATTAGGAAGTTTTATTAAAATATGAATATTGAAATGCGTGCAAATTCGTAAGTTACTTGTTTGTGTGGAATATTAATATTGTGTGGAATACTGAAAATAGCTACCGCCTGCCTATTTATCAGCTATTTTATGTATAATTTTGCTGTTTGCCTCTATACATCAAGTATGAAACGTAAACGGCGGCTATCGTGAAACGAGATATAACACGGATACGTGCGCGATACGTGCTCATTGCCTGAATAGCTCGTATGGATACATAACAAGCCTCGCACAGTTCCTTTAACGTTATTAATTATTTAAAAACAGCATACATTTCGAAGCGTTATTGCATAGCGTCCGGAGGTAGTAAATTTCTAAAAATGGAGTTTATATTATGCAGTTGCGCTGCAATGAATTCCCAGAAGTAATCTCGGAGACCCCGAACAAAATATGTCATTGTTAAAACGTTGCACAAACGAATATAAAAATGATTCAAGATTTAATGTAACAAGAAACCATGCAAGGACGTACATGTTAGAAATAAATGGACGTATTGGAGTAAGTAGAAGAAGTCGTTCGTGGTCGTGGCACGCTTGAGTCTTTCGTGTTGCGTGATGTACGCAAGTTGGCTCATTTTTGACTGGACGTTTACTCACTAACATTTGTTACTAAAGCAAATGTACGTAAACTTATGGATCAGTCCAATACATCAACGTACGGTGAAATAGCGTCACAAGTAGCGGGATACAAACGTGGAATTTCCTCGTCACGCGGGTCGTTCGTCTTGTAAAGTACGCAGGATATCCACGGGCATCTACGTTCGCGATTCTCGACGTCCTCTTTCCCGCTGTCGTCTTTCCAATTAAGGTGAGACGGCACCAGGAAACGTCGTGTGATATTTCCTCGTTGATCGTCCCACGCTTGCGTAATCTACGCCGAGGGCTAGAGGTGGGCTTCAACTAAAATTGAACAATTCCCGGCGGGATGTCAACGCTTTCTCCGCTTATGCCCGGACTGTTTGGCGACTGCAAGCACGAGCACGCGTATCCCGGCTACGTTCTCTGTAACATTGAAACCCGTACGCACCGCGCGGACAAACGAACATTGTAGAGAAGCGTACCAGAGGCAATGTATTCTACATAAGCTCGAGCAGACTCTGGCCCAGGTTATAACCTATCCCCGTCGAATCCCAAGGGGGAGATATCTTTTAGCAATTTACCCGTGCTCGTAACAGGCCGTGCTGCATACGTTACGCGGGATGCATACGTATCGTACCGCCGCTTGGAACGTAATGCGGCATCGTATCGTTGAACCTAAACGCATCCGGCGTGTATGCATCGAGTACAAGCTGAACATAATGGGCTTGAACCTCTCCAGTGTTGCCACTGGTCAGACTATTGGCCGGTCACTACATATTTCGGAGTTGATTACGAATTCAGAGAGATCGATCTTTCGAAAAGATACTCGATCTCGGATCGTTTCCGATGCGCTGGCAGGGATCGTGCCAGCGGAACTGTAAATATCGTAACATTGTGGAGTCGCGTACCGTTAATCTAAAACAATGCTTGCATTTGCGCCCGGGGGATCGCGTTGCAATGAATACAACGGATCGACAGAAAAAAAAAAAAAAAAAAAAA